>NC_060198.1:7259390-7416890 GCF_021184085.1 Oncorhynchus gorbuscha
TTGAGAAAGAGGTGAGGAGAGAAGATGGGAGGAATTAAGGAATTCATTGAGACAGAAGCATGCATGAGTTAGAGAGAAAAGTAGGGAGTCTAACCTTACAATATTAATGAATTGTCTTATTAACAACTTATCTGAAACTACCCAGAAACACTCTTTACTAATGGAATACTTGACCCATTTGCTAAGAAATATAATATTTTTCCCCGGTTGTCAAGGTTTTAGTTACCATGGAAACGAGAGGGTAAACAAGGTAAGGAGGGAAGATACGTGCCAGGTGCTAAATCTTATGGATTAACACCACAGAGGAGGAGGCAAAATGGATGACTTTGTTGTTGTTCCTACCCTACATCAGGTCAATGGGTCTAAAGTTGTTCACTTTATCGGCAAAATACTCCCAAAGAAGACAAAGGAGGAAGCTAAATGGATCGCTAGACCTATCGGCTGCCTTCGATACTGTGAACCATCAGATCCTCCTCTCCACCCTCTCTGAGTTGGGCATCTCCGGCGCGGCCCACGCTTGGATTGCGTCCTACCTGACAGGTCGCTCCTACCAGGTGGCGTGGCGAGAATCTGTCTCCTCACCACGCGCTCTCACCACTGGTGTCCCCCAGGGCTCTGTTCTAGGCCCTCTCCTATTCTCGCTATACACCAAGTCACTTGGCTCTGTCATAACCTCACATGGTCTCTCCTATCATTGCTATGCAGACGACACACAATTAATCTTCTCCTTTCCCCCTTCTGATGACCAGGTGGCGACCGCATCTCTGCATGTCTGGCAGACATATCAGTGTGGATGACGGATCACCACCTCAAGCTGAACTTCGGCAAGACGGAGCTGCTCTTCCTCCCGGGAAGGACTGCCCGTTCCATGATCTCGCCATCACGGTTGACAACTCCATTGTGTCCTCCTCCCAGAGCGCTAAGAACCTTGGCGTGATCCTGGACAACAAACTGTCGTTCTCAACTAACATCAAGGCGGTGGCCCGTTCCTGTAGGTTCATGCTCTACAACATCCGCAGAGTACGACCCTGCCTCACACAGGAAGCGGCGCAGGTCCTAATCCAGGCACTTGTCATCTCCCGTCTGGATTACTGCAACTCGCTGTTGGCTGGGCTCCCTGCCTGTGCCATTAAACCCCTACAACTCATCCAGAACGCCGCAGCCCGTCTAGTGTTCAACCTTCCCAAGTTCTCTCACGTCACCCCGCTCCTCCGCTCTCTCCACTGGCTTCCAGTTGAAGCTCGCATCCGCTACAAGACCATGGTGCTTGCCTACGGAGCTGTGAGGGGAACGGCACCTCAGTACCTCCAGGCTCTGATCAGGCCCTACACCCAAATAAGGGCACTGCGTTCATCCACCTCTGGCCTGCTCGCCTCCCTACCACTGAGGAAGTACAGTTCCCGCTCAGCTCAGTCAAAACTGTTCGCTGCTCTGGCTCCCCAATGGTGGAACAAACTCCCTCACGACGCCAGGACAGCGGAGTCAATCACCACCTTCCGGAGACACCTGAAACCGCACCTCTTTAAGGAATACCTAGGATAGGATAAAGTAATCCTTCTCACCCCCCCCCCCCCTTAAAATATTTAGATGCACTATTGTAAAGTGGTTGTTCCACTGGATGTCATAAGGTGAATGCACCAATTTGTAAGTCGCTCTGGATAAGAGCGTCTGCTAAATGACTTAAATGTAAATGTAAATGCTTTGTTATTGTTTTATAGTTCACTTACTCTGACCCTACCTCAGGTCAATGGGCCTGCCTTTGGTAACTTTATCGCCAGAAATACTCCCAAGAAAAACAAATGGATCCCTTGTTAATGCATTGTTCAGTCAAACCCACAAACTTTTCTGACCCAATGTTAGGTCCGATGAAATCATTAGGTGGTGAATGGCTAGTGACAGCAGGATGACCTCATTGATTACCTCATGTGTTGTTGACAGGGCGAGTCGTTGGGTCAAACACTCTATCCAGTCTCCTCCACCCTGTTCCTCTGTCTGTATGTCTAGAGAACGGGATCAGTTACAGCAGGGTCTAATGTGATTTATGGCAGTGTGCTGATAACTTCCTTCTCAACTCACTGTTTGGGGCTTTGGGCCCAGCTGACTGGTCAAACTTTCACTAAGACGGTGTGAGACACACATACACATACAGTACATGTCCAGAGAGCATGCTCACACACATGATACGTATGTTTGAATACACACACACACACACACACACACACACACACACACACACACACACACACACACACACACACACACACACACACACACACACACACACACACACACACACACACACACACACACACACACACACACACACACAACCTACACACACTCCCTGTGCTACCCAGGCCCAAAGCCCCTAGGCATTCCTTACAGCTCTCTATAATTGACCCAACACACGTTCACACCTCTGAAATTCCTCTCCTCACTTCCCCATCCCACCCAGGGACACATTGGGTGTGTCCCAAATGGCACTGTAGTCATCCTATAGTGCACTATTTATTGCATATTGCACTGCTATTGACATAGTCAAATGTAGTGCACTATATGGGGTAATATAGGGGATAATTTGAGTCACAAGCCATTCTCACTCTGGACCAATTTCGATTCTCTCCCTGTCTTTATCCCCCTTCCCTCGCATGCCACTGTATATCCAACACATTGAAGCAACAGCTGCTTAAAATGGCCCTATCTATCTACCCCCCACTACTACCCCTCATACTTACACTTGGCTTTTCCCACAGTAGTTGAATCCCCCTACGGATCATCCCACTCTAGAGTGGCTGCGGGGATTTCTCTTGTCTCCAAATGGAGCCAGATAAAGATCTGAGAGCTTCCACAGGTTCCTTATCTCCAACAGGGAGGCTCCGGCTCCATACTGCCGCTCCGGAGCGCTGCAGCCATTTCAAAGTGATCCAGTCCGCAGTGTTGTTCACTCAACAGTGTTTACAGTGGCTTGTGAAAGTACTCACCCCCCCTTGGTATTTTTGGTCCTGGCTGGGTTCTAGCTGTGATAAGGAAGGGTTTGAGAGTGTTGTGGATGTGATGAGAGGTTTGGCCAGTAGAGGGTGCTGTTTTGTGTTTGTATCGGAGGATACGATTGGAACGGATACAGTCAGGGTATGCATGCTGGCTTGAAAAAATAAAACAGATCAAATGGCTAACTGGGTGATTCCCGATACTTTTACCTCTGTGTTGCTTTCTAAGAGAACATTAACTGATTGAAATACTTTGATTGTTGCAGTAGATATCTCTTGACTGGGACATTCAAGGGGAGTTCTCCAAGGGGTTCGTGACTGGGATTTACTGAACAGAAATGTTGATTCTCTCCTTCCTTTCTCTGTCCTTCCTTCCATCGACCCGTGTAGAAGAGAAGTACACGACGGTGCAGCCGTACGCCAGCCAGGGGAAGGACGAGATCGGCTTTGAGAAAGGGGTCACCGTGGAGGTCATCCAAAAGAACCTGGAGGGCTGGTGGTACATCAGGTGAGCATCACCTCCTCCCATTGGTTCTTACTGTGGAGGGACCTTAGCCAATGGAAAACATTGCTTCGGTTAAGAATTCACACCTATTAGTGATTTTATGTTGGATGGGCCCAGTTCCAATTACAATTAAATCCTTCACTCCCTTCAACAGGACCTACAGGCTAGGGAAGTGAGTGAATGACCATATTGGAATCGGACCAAACGTTAATGTACATTTTCTCACACTAATGAAATGAGTCCCCAGAGAGAGCGTTTCTATCATTATTTTCAGAGATGTGATCAAGGCTGAGGTCCATCTCATCTGATGAATGTCATTGTAAGCCATTAACATATGTGGCTCGTTGGAGATCAGGTGAATGCGTTGTGTGTGACCTGTTCGGTGGAAGAGCGACAGAGTGTGTTGTATACTCAGTAAATGTGCATTTCCTGGCCTGTTGTTTGTAGCTTCCTCATGGCCCCGAAGGCCTTGTGAGCTCCACTCTCCAGCTGATGATTACCACATGCTACTCTGGACTCTGCTCTGGCTTGCAGAACAGCCCTGTTACATCTCTCCTGTTACATCTCTCATATATAATCCACAGACCACAGGCAGCCGGAGGCACCTAGATAGGGGCGGACGGAATCAATTGAATGGTGTCGCACACATGAAACGCATGGTTACCTTGTGTTTGATAGCATTCCCCTGACTCCCTTCCAGAAATGAATATGAGCCGTCCCCCTGCTCAGAATCTTCTATGTGTATGAGGACATCTAGTGGTCGTAGACAGTCAGTGGGAGAATAAACAACATAAAGACTCCCTCATCTTTTACTGCTGATGTACCAGTGTTATTACTGACGGACATAAAGTGGAAGTAATTACACTTTGACGCCAACACACAATGCACTTTTTGACCGGTAAGGGTTACTAATTGACTGGTAAGGGTTACCATTTGACCGGTAAGGATTACCATTTGACCGGTAAGGGTTACTATTTGACCGGTAAGGGTTACTATTTGACCGGTGAGGGTTACTATTTGACCGGTGAGGGTTACTATTTGACCGGTGAGGGTTACTATTTGACCGGTAAGGGTTACTATTTGACCGGTAAGGGTTACTATTTGACTGGTAAGGGTTACCATTTGACCGGTAAGGGTTACTATTTGACTGGTAAGGGTTACCATTTGACCGGTAAGGGTTACTATTTGACCGGTGAGGGTTACTATTTGACCGGTAAGGGTTACCATTTGACCGGTAAGGGTTACTATTTTACCGGTGAGGGTTACTATTTGACCGGTAAGGGTTACTATTTGACCGGTGAGGGTTACTATTTGACCGGTAAGGGTTACTATTTGACCGGTGAGGGTTACTATTTGACCGGTAAGGGTTACTATTTGACCGGTGAGTAAACTCCCATTCTCCTGCTAGGTACCTGGGGAAGGAGGGCTGGGCCCCGGCCTCATACCTGAAGAAGATGAAGGAGGACTTCTCATCCTCGGGCAGGAAGAAGACCCCGACAGGCCCTGTGGAGATCATCGGCAACATCATGGAGATCAGCAACCTGCTCCAGAAGAAGTCCAGCAGTGAGAAAGTAAGGTTTTAAGATTTCACTTTTAACTTAAGATTTCATTTGATTGAACTTTTAGATTTTTCTTTTTTTATATATTTTTTACCCCCTTTTCTCCCCAATTTCGTTGTATCCAATTGGTAGTAGTTACTGTCTTATTGCTGCAACTCCTGTACGGACTCAGGAGAGGTGAAGGTCAAGAGCCATGTGTCCCCGAAACACGACCCAACCAAGCCGTACTGCTTCTTGACACAACGCACATCCAACCCGGAAGCCAGCCGCACCAATGTGTCGGAGGAAACCGTACACCTAGCGACCTGGTCAGCGTGCACTGTGCCCGGCCCGCCACAGAAGTCCTTGGTGCGCGATGAGACAAGGATATCCCTGCCGGCCAAACCATCCCTAACCCAGATGACGCTGGGCCAATTGTGCGTCGCTCCATGAACCTCCCGGTCGCAGCTGGCTGCGGCAGAGCCTGGGCTCGAACCCAGAAGTGCCTGAGACCACTGCGCCACCCGGGAGGCCCAGCTTTTTAATTTTTTAGCACTTTTTTCTATTTTATTAGCTTTTGTTTGATTTACGTCTTGTATTGTATCGTTTTTCTTTTACTGTGAAGTGTGTTGCCATTTTAAATGCATTTGAAATAAAGTTTGATTTGATTCAAAGGATGTCCAAACGGATGGAGATTCCACCAGTCCTGAGCGCCACATCTCCAAGAGTGAGATCAGCCTGCCCATGCCCTGTGCCCCAGGTTATAACCCCAGCCCCGACCACGGCCCGAGCCCTTGCCCAGGTCCGAGTCCTGGGCTGAGTTCTGGATCTGGGATGGGTACCTCCAGTCCTAGCCTGGGCCCTGGTGCTAGTGGCCCTCTACAGGACAGTAAGGGGAAGACAGAACCTGGTTCCCCTGCTGTAGCACGTGTCGCTCCACACAGAGTGTCGATAGGTGAGTGTCATCGATTATGGAGTTGTATGGTGATTCAAATTAGACTATTTACTCGGCTAATATATATCTATTTGACTAATATTTGGGTGCTGGGATATATTTGTGTAACTAATATTTGGGTGTAATAAAATGCCATAAAAACATATATAGTGCTGAGTGATATAACATTTTGATTGGGGTTTTACAGATATACTAAGGTTTGTACTTGTCTGTTATGTGTGTACAATAGACTACTAATTGCACTTCTATCATTTCTACATTTGACAGTACATGAGGCTAATCTATGATTCCATTCATTAGGCTCTCCCAACCTCCGACAAAAACCCCCTCCTAGAAGAGAAACAAATCTGGTAAGTCACTTTCAAATACAGTATGTATCAGAACGTTTTTTTTTACACATAAACATAGAACATTGAACTCAAGATTGCTTCTTGTTCTATTCCTCTTGTTTGTGCAGGGCTTCCAGTTACCCAAGCCACCAGAGCCCCCTACTGTGGAAGCGGAGTACTACACCATCGCAGAGTTCCAGTCCTGCATCTCTGATGGCATCAGTTTCCGTGGAGGACAAAAAGCTGACGTAAGCACCCAGAATCATAGAGATACAGTATCTATACAGATATTTACTTTCTGGATGGATAGGCTACCGTCTATATGATCTATCTCTATGCTCAGAACTGCTGTACATATGTCGGTATTGGAATCTGTCTGAGCACATTAAATATGAATGACACCTGACAGCTCACCAGCGACACAACTGCTGAAGCTGCATAGATATGGCCTTGGCGGTCTGTTCGTTTTGATGATGCTTGCAAAATACTGCATAGACGCCAACTGGATGTCAGGGTGGACATTTGACGTTAAAAGAAGGGAGCTTTTGTTTTGATTTCTCTAACCGCCGCACCAAGAATGTCACGTTGGTCATAACGAGGAGACCAAGGCGCAGCATGAGATGAATACATTCTTCTTCATTTAAACGAACTAAACAAACTAACAAACTGAATGTGAAGCTATGAACACAAGTGCTGACGTGCAACTACACATAGACAATAACCCACCAAACCAAAATGGAAAAATGGCAACCTAAATAGGACAATGTTGCTCTGATTGGGAACCATTTCGGGCCACCATAGACCTACATTTACCTAGACAAACCAAAACCCCATAGATATACAAAGAAAACCAAGACAAGACAAAAACACACATACCACCCTCGTCACTCCCTGACCCAACCAAAATAATAAAGAAAACAAAGCTGGGATGATACCCGGAATATGTAGGATGTAGGATTTTAATTTGAGCAAGTTTTCTACAGCAGGAAGTTTTCTACAGCAGGAAAATAATCCTGCAACAACAGGACATTGGGATTATTATGTGGATTATAATTAATGTACATTTGAAATTTCAAAGTGGAAATTTCCCTTCAGAAGCCTTTTAAAATCTTAAATACACAATGTCTTGCATTGCAGGAAAGTTGTCCTGCAACAGGGTGATCAAATGAAGGTCCTACATCTGTAAATGGGGAGACTGATGGTGTGATAGTGGAGGAGATGTTAGAGGGAGGGAGAGAACAGCAGTAGAGAAAAGGGACACTATTACTCTGACCCTCTCCCTATGCATTATAAATTCCAAGTTCTCCTGCAGCAGGGTGATCAAATTAAGATCCTACATCTGTATAACCACAACGCTCAAGAGATCTACATGTATGAGAAACATTGTCTGCTTCCAAAATGGCACCCTATTCCCTTTATAGTGCACTACTTTTGACCAGGACCCATTGTTTTAAAAATACTATTTTCAAAAATACTATTTTCATCAGTGTGAAATTCAAGTGAGACTGAGTATTTATTTGTAAAGCGATAGTTCCATCAAGTGTGTATCTGACTGTTGGTTATCTTCCCACCTGTCTTCTCTGTAGGTTATAGAGAAGAACTCCGGGGGCTGGTGGTATGTCCAGATCGGGGAGACGGAGGGTTGGGCCCCCTGCTCCTACATCGACAAACGCAAGAAGCCCAACCTCAGCCGACGAACCAGCACGCTTACTCGCCCCAAAGTCCCACCCCCAGCTCCACCCGTCAAAAAGCAAGACTCAGAGGAGACGCCCTCACCTTCACCCAGTCACTCCATCTCCTCATCGTCCAAAGCCACAGAATCCCCTAGTCGGCCTGCAGTATACGAGGAACCTGAATACGACATTCCCGCCGTTGGATGCGAGGGCGAGTCAGACACAGATTCCCTGAAGGGAGAGACAATACATCGCCCCCTGGAGGTGAAAATCAACAATGTGGTCTATGAGAAGTACCGTAGTTCTCCTCCGGTCTGCAAGACCTCCCCTGTGATTATCAGCTATAGAAGAAGGTCCTTCAGGTCTGTTGAAGAGATGGCCAAGGAGGAATGTATCTATGAGAATGATGGCTTCAGGCGCAGTAGTGGTGATGAAGGGGCTTCGGCCAAAGGCTGCGGCGGTTCCAACTCCCCAAGGATCTACCACTCCTCGACTGTACCCCGCAAACCCTCAGGGTCTTCACCTCTAGCAGGGGGAAAGCCATTGAAGAAGGTCGCCCCAGAGCTGAGCCGGAGCCAGTCCTTAGCCAAAGCCGACACCAGCCCCAGGTCGTCCTCAGATGAATCAGGTAGAGGTTCCAGGAGACCTCCAGGCATCCGGACGGTGGAGCAAAGGATAGGCCAGAGCCCCTCCACCAAGCTCAAGCCCTCGGTGAGGCCTAAACCTCTGCTCACCACCAAGTCAGAGCCACAGTGCTCCGAGAGAATGGACATCACTTCCCTGAGACGCCAGTTGAGGCCCACGGGACAACTCCGGCATACCGTCCATGGGCTCAAAGACTCAGAGACGTCCTCTGTCATCTCGTCGGAGGACTCCCATTCTTCCCGCAACAGCACCTCAGACCTCTCTTCCATCTACTCCAAGGGGAGCCGGGGAGATTCAGATCTGGAGGGGTTCAACCTGTACCGGACCACAGACGCCTATGACAAGGTCCAGGAGTCAGAGCTGAGCTTTCCACCTGGGGTGGAGGTGGAGGTCCTGGAGAGGCAGGAGAGTGGATGGTGGTACATTCGTTGGCGGGACGAGGAAGGCTGGGCGCCCACCTTCTACCTGGAGCCCATCCACCAAGGGAGGGACGGTGGTGGGTCCGAGTCTGACGGGCAGCGCTCTGGGTCGGGCAGCGGCACCGGGAGCAAGTCCAACAGCCTGGAGAAGAATGAGCAGCGCGTGCTGGCGCTCAACGACATCAACCTCCAGGGACTCACCAACCACCACCAGGTACACAACACGCCAGGGGGTCTGAGATCGAGGAACATTCCCCCCATCCCCTCCAAGCCTCCGGGGGGCTTCTCCAAGCCGGCTGTGCTGGTTAACGGAGCTGTGAGAATGAGGAACGGTGGGGTGAGACCGCAGTCCGCTGTCAGACCCCAGTCCGTGTTCGTGTCTGTGCCACAGCCTGCCATGGACAGTCAACACTACATGACGAGTTCCCTGAGGCGGAACGAGTCATTGGCCGCCCACAACCAGTATCGTACCGACCAGTACCGCTCCGGTTCCTCTACCCTCGGCGTGCGCCGTAACTCCTCTTTCAACGCGGTGCGTGCGCAACCCGTCATAGTCGAGACCCGATCGCGACCCTCAGAGCGCTCAATCACCACCAGGGATTCTTCGGCGGAACGATTTGGCGCCGGTGGCGGGACGGACGCCTTGAGCAGGGTTGGGGTTGTTGTGCAGCGTAATGGTATCCCCGTAACCACAGTCAGGCCCAAGCCTATCGAGAAGAGCCAGCTGATCCATAACAACCTGGGGAGGGAGGTATATATTTCCATCGCTGACTACCGGGGGGACGATGAGACCATGGGCTTCCCTGAGGGCACCTGCCTGGAGGTTCTAGACAGGAACCCCAACGGGTGGTGGTACTGCCAGGTCCAAGATGCCCTGCACCCCCGCAAGGGCTGGGTCCCCTCCAACTACCTAGAGAGGAAGAAGTAATGGCCTAGTAATAATAACAATGTCCCCCTTTGATGATGTCACTAAGAATATTGGTGATGACATCACTCCATAAGAATGTTACCCCACAAGAGCTACCACAAGCAATATGCTCCAAATATGTAAACAGATGATTGATTCTGAAAGACTTTATGTAAAAAAACTACATGTTGTTTTAACCTTATAATGAGAAAGAGACACTTTTATTTCTGGCTTACTAAAGTGTACACGTAAAAGACTAAAAGTCCAGATTTTTGCGTGCGATATGGGATATAACGAGAGACTGAAAACAGGGTTGGCCACCCCCAGTGTTAGAAACACAAATACGTTTTTGTAACTTTGGAACGATTTGACACGACACCTTTTAGAAGGGGTTTACATTAGAAAGAGAAGATAGCTGGGCAATGATGGCAAGCCTTATACCTGCCCTTGTGACTATAATGCCAAATAGGTGCCTTTCGTAGATGATCAACTGAATGGGGGTTCGAAGAAGTGGACGGAACACATCGGTGAATCAACGTCATTACCAAATGTATTACTGTGCCATAGGCCTATGAGCATGAATACCACCAAAATGATTTTTGTAACGTTCAAGAGAATCACTTGAGTAGGAGTGTTTTAAGAGCGTTACCGAGCGAATAGGATCAATCTAGAGTGTTCCGAATCAAATAAGAAAAAAACAAGAGAACAGGAGAGATATCAGTGACTCTCAGTGAGTCACAATTGAGTCCCAATTGACTCACTGAAAATGACTCATTGTTTGATTATCTTTTTTAGACATTACTGTATGTTTTGTTCTTTAATGTCTCTGTGTGTCTTTCTGTCTGTCCTTAGAGATGTATTTCTGCTTTCTTGTGAAACACTCCACCGACAGCCCAGAATTGGAAAGAGTCCAAGTTTCCTCTCTCGGATATTCGATTCTCTGAAGTTTCACTGACGGAATATCTCTGTTTGAGGTACACGTAATTAGACAAACTTTGTAGTGTCACCCCGTTTTTGGAGTCCAACTTCTTACTCTATATTTTCAACCAAGCCTACAGTATCTTGCACACAAATAAAGCCGAAACTTGTCAAGCTTGAAATCTAATCAAAGTATAGTTATTGGGAAATAAATTCCAATTGAAGGTGCTTTTCAGTTAAAACATTTTTTTTAACCTACCACCAAGATATTACTTTACACAATAAGTTTTAGTATTGTCTGTCTTAGTCCCAGACAAATATATTTGTATATATGCTTTACTGTATACAGTAAAGCAACCGCAGTTGCACAGAAAATAAGTACTGGAAATATGGCTTCATAATGATCTTTGAATCCCAGGGATATATTTCCATAGCCTCGAGCCCACAATGTGATCAAACCAAAGCAGAATATCATTGCATTGGCTATTTTGTAGCTTTACTATTGTAACGAATGTGCTGGGAGTCAGGAGGCAAGTTCAGGGAGTGTGTTTTAATTAATAAATGTAACATAATACAAAACACAAACAACGCACCTACAAGAAACAGAAACAATGGGGAAGGAACCAAAGCGAGTGAAATATATAGGGCAGGTAATCAAGGAGGTGATGGAGTCCAGGTGAGTGTCTTTATGCGCTAATGTGCATAACATGGTGCCTTAACGAGCAGCCTGGTGACCTAGAGGCCGGAGAGGAATCACACGTGACAACTATCTATTTATGGATACAAATAGCCCAATACAATGTATTCTAAAAAATAACTAAAACGAAGTTTAAAAACTGAAGAATAAAAAAATATATATTTTGATAACATCTGGACTCAGTTAATGTTCTGAACCCAAATGAAAGAATGTTGAAACATGCGGATATTGCTGTGCAGTATTGGTTCATGTGGTATGCAAGAACATTTATGTTCACTTCCTTGCTTTAAAAGTAGTTTGGTATCTACTGGATTTAGAATAGTACTGCAGGACTATTTTGAGTTATTACTATTTACTTATACATTTTCCCCAAACACAAAACTGATATTACTTCAATACGATCCCCAATTGAAAATCCAAATGAAGTACTATTTCAACTGGCTGGTGTTCAAGACTGCTGAAATATTTTTCTAACAGTGTGTGACATTTTTTCATGACATTTTCTGCTGGACAGTATTATAGTATTAAAGTATTGTACCTGCTAGATCGCAGTTATATCTGTTTTAGCCAACCATAGTTGTTTTTTGTTGTTACAGTGTGATCACACATAGACAATAATGAAGATTGAAGTTCCGTTTTTTGTGAATTAATGCACTTTAACACTTGTTTACAGTGCATTAATGTAAAGATGCAGTTGAAATACTCAGCATATTATTTATTGATAAAAAAAAAAACTATTTAATAAGAGTATTTTTTTACCTCAAGTTTTTCAACTCCTGTCTTTTCACAGGAAAATATCTCAGTCATTAGAGGATGCCAAAGCTCCTCACAATATAATAATTGGATACTGTACATGGTACTCTCTTGTGGGAGATTAATGCTACTGCAACATACTTTTTTCCATGTTGCCCTACAAACCGGCAGTTACAATGCAATACCAAATGCACTGCTGGTCAGTGAAACTTCCAACTACACAATCAATGCCTGTACATAATTGAATGTTTTCAAATTTGAATGCAGCTAAGAGTTGTTGTTTTTTGTAGTTTGTACATTTTTTTTAGTTCACTTTATTCTATTTGGCTATCTTTTTTCCCAACCTTCTAAATGATGTTTTTTCCCCCCCATGCTGTGTGCTGCAACTAGCAAAATCATGGACACTTCCTTTCTCCTTATTGGTCTGTACGTAATGCCTGATTCAAATCATATTTATTTTTGACCTAATGTTTATATCTCCCATTTCTGGTTTGACAATCAAATATGTATCCACTGCCTCACTAGACTTTACTACACCTGTCAACCTAGTACAAAAGTCAATAATGTGTGAGATACTGTATCATTTAAAAAAAACATTTCTACAGTCTGTTTGGTATGAATTTCAAGCCGTTGCATACAGATCTATAGAAGCTGAAGTTAGTTCTGCTTCACAAATGGAGGGTATAAAATGCTCCTTATCTCACCCATCATATCCCATCTAAAGCAATGGAAATCAATAATTAGGTCTATGTATAGTACAACTACAGTTGATACAGAACCCCTAACCCATCTCCCTCCCCTCGACGAAGGCATTATGTAAACGTGTTGAATCACCCATAACATTTCGCTTCAGCACATATTAATGCATATCGCTGTTGTTTAATTGAGTACAATTTACATGGCTTCTCTGCCTGCGCCTGCAAATTACAAGGGAATTGTAATGGGTCAAGCTTGACTTTTTCATATTTGGTATTATGTATTTTTTAAATATTTAAAAAAAAAAAAAAAGTTCAATGTTTTGGTCAAAATGATACATTTTTGTCTTATTTGTTTTTCCGTTTTCACCCCATTGTATTTGAACATCTTTCAGAAATGTAATAACGAGGAAATGTGCAACAGAAATAGGCATCTTTAAAAAGCATAGCTATAGAAAAACATGATCAGCATGACCTCCTCTTTCAACATGCCTAAGGATATATGATACAAAAAGATATTGTATATCCCTTAATCCATTCAAGCCCTCATCGGTCATGTAAACACCTTTAGGTCATGACTCATTTCAGGTCCACTGCTTTTTGCATATTAGCCTTTTTCAAAACAGCAACAATCTAATGGCACTAAACATACTCCTATCCCATTGGAGATGCTTACTTCCATTGAGCTACAGCACAACATGTTGTGACATGATGGACAGGATTTTTAACCAATGGCCACATAAGAATCCCTTCTGGTCCTTCCTCCTGGCTAGCGTGTGTGGCTAGTGGACTGTGAATGTCACCGGCAGAAGCCAATGACCCGGGTTCCGACCTCGTTAACATCTAGCTGTGCTCTACCACAGATCCACAGCGGTAAGAGTTGTGTCAGCATCGAGGGCCTCTAGGTACTCACCAGACTGCCTTCGAGCTGTCACGTTTGTGCCTGAACAAAATGTTTTTGTTCTTGGAGTATCTCTCTCCTCCAACTACAGTACGCAGATGCCTCCATGCCATTTGAACACAAGCCATGCTGGCCTCTTTCAACCCCGTTGCCATGGCAAAAGTGACATTTGGAACCATCACAGATGTCAACCGCGTAATGTAAACTGGGAGAGAGACTGTTAACCGGTAGTCTTGTAGGAAAACAGTGATGTGTACTACAGGGCCACCGTAGTTTAATCCATCCGCTTCCAAACCTATACCTACCACCAAATATAAGAAAACACTTTTTTTAATGTATCTCTATGTCCTCGATTAAGCCCCATGGGAATTAATTTCAGACTTGACCATGTTCTGAATGTTTAGAATCGTCTGAGGAGAAAGAGAGAAAATACTACATGGGTTTGGTTCTTTGTCCACAGATTACAACAGTGATGTTCTTGAGGTCCACTAAAACTGGTTGGTTTAAAAGTTTCCTCTACAGATTATTTTTTTCACTTATCCCCACATAACAGTTAAGGTGCTTCGTGGCTTTGGAAGGTCTCGGTTCATTTCCTTTCCCCTCCAGTGGGTTTTATAGGGAAGAAACACACACACCCTTGAGTTTTAACTTTGGTGGAGGGTGCCAGTAGCACCCATGCACAGGGCGACACACACACACACACACACACACACACACACACACACACACACACACACACACACACACACACACACACACACACACACACACACACACACACACACACACACACACACACACACACACACACACACACACACACACACACACACACACACACACAGACGAGGGATGCCATTCATGTCAGAGGGAATAGATTAGAGCCTCTACCATATTTGCGAATTCAGCCAAGTGAGACAGTCCCTACTGACGCCACACTGCCTCGACTCTCTGCCCCCGCCTCCTTTCTCTCTTTTTATTTTAACAAATTGGCGGGCCTTCTCGAGCTTGACCTTCCCTTAAGCCTAGTAATCCTAGATAGCACCAGCCGGAATGTCCTTTTTCCTTCCCGGATCTTTTTTTCTACTCTTCCTTTACTAGTGCCTCCTTGCTCACGCTTTGGCCTTTTCCACCATACTTCCACCATGTTCTTTTTCTTTCTTTCGCCTCAACCAAAGCTAGCAGTTCCCAGTGCCGAAAGCTAGTCACTTGAAGAAAGAAGAGATTGGATATGTTGAGTGTATCTAGTGTATGAGGTTTGGGTCATAGAAGCAGGTAATGTGAGATATTGTGTGTTGGTGTGTTTGAGAGAGAGGACGTGCGCACTGTGATGAGATGGATTGCGTGCAGGTGAGGTCAGGAGAAAGATAGGAGGAGGTCAGGGATGAGGTTGGTTGTGTGTGGGATGCGTCGGGAAACCTGAGATGGATCAGATTGTGGATCGTAGATGACATGGCAAGAATGAGACAGAGATAGATAACAAGAGAGAGTGAGAATGAGAGAAAGAGAGACAGGAGCTGGATACAGTTGTGGACATTGTGCTCCTCTGTTCATGCTGACTGGACTTCCATTAAAACCAGCAGCAACAGCTTCCATCAGAGACAATGAATAACACATCATACTTCCTCCTCATCTCCCATGGCTTGGGCTAATGAACTATTCAATGTACGATGCGTGGCTGTGAAATCTCATTACCAAAACAACATTTTAATTGCGGTAGTTAAAGGTTTGAAGGCCAGTAATTCTCGCGCCGGTGGGGCCCTGATAGCGGTGTAGCACAGCCACGAGGGGCTAATCTAAAACAAATGAGATTGCGGCTGTCGAAGATGGATAGATGCTCTCACTCTTTGTCGCTCTCGTTCTGTCTCTCTCCAGCTTTTTAGCGGGTGGCATATTAATCATGTGTCTGATTTATTCGGCTTTATATAATTTCCTGTGGTGAAGCTTCAACTTCTGTCTGAAGGCTTATTCTGCCCTGGTGTGAAGGGAGAGGCTGGAGAGCCAGGTTAATGAGAGAAAGGGTAGGAGGTGTGATGTTTTGAGAAAGTTAGTAGTAAGTGTTTGTGAAAGGGGTGTGAGGTGTTTAACCTAAGGGTTGTTTTTAGTAGGTATTTTTAACATAACTTTTTTAGAGTGAATTTTTTATGTTGTTTGCTCATGAAGTAAGTCAATGAATGAAAGAAAAGAAGAAGAAAATGAGAGGGATGAAAGCTTACTCAGTGCTAGAACTGATGGTAACGCTTCAGACAGGTGGAATGGGACTGCCGACTACGCCAAGTGTTACTTAACACAACAGGTGGCGTTGGGGCATTGCTTAGAATGCTAATGTATTGCATGGCTGAGGAATAGTGCATGCTGGTTCTTTTTTTGTGTTTCCTGCTGTGCTGAGACTCTCACTGTTTGACTTCCTGTTCTAATTACTACTTTATACTCTCTTTAATTAACCCTCAGACAGATACATCATGTCATATCACTCTTAGCAATAACTGCTCACACTGCTTAAAACTACCTTCCTTTTTTGTATGGGTACCAATATGGACCATATTTATTGCCACATCCATATTTTCTGGAGGGAGGATTTGTCAGATAAAGATGTGTGTCATTTCAGGGGTCACCAAATTCTTTTTAGTTTGCATAGTCAAAAGTCTTGTTATTACCTAAGATCAGGCCTTCATGAGCATTCTCTGATGCCAGTTATAGTCTAATTCCTATTTACAGTAGAAAGTAGTGTGGCAAGTCTCCAACACTGTCACAAAAACCTAATTTGTAGACAAGGCCTCAAACCAAAGTTATACTCTCTAAACCTACGCTCTGTAAACCGTCTAGGTCCTTATACCCAAACTCGAAACAATAATGACCCACTACCAGCATGTCAACTCTGTTACATCATACCACCAGTGCTTCGAGTTGGACCAAAGGAGTTGCTATAATATCTGTTTTTCTCTCTTTTTTTTAAATTTGCATTATTCTTATGCAACATTTGTGTTCAACTCTATAGAGACAACTATAGAGACTGGTCCTGTTTTCAATAGAAAGGTATCGTGGGAGGATGAAGTTCAAGAGAAACGTGTTTTCTGATTCCTTTTGTCAATGTCACTTGACGTGAGTCATTCGGTGTGACAAGATGTCATGTTGTGTGACAAGGCGATAAAGAAGCAGGACATGTCATGATATTACAATGTGGCATCAGTGAGTCAACAAGTGTATGTGAAAGTACAGCAAATGTACAAATAATCGAATCAGTCTACTCTTCAACGGGAAACATCGGAATTGGTCTGTGTGCCAGCGGTTCGTTTTGAAAACAGGGCCGTCCCTTTTTACCGTTCTCATTTTGAAAACTTTTTTGTTGTTGTTGTCTCGTTTATGTTTCCATTGTATCTTGCATTGCCCCTAAAGAGAAACACTATTAAATGTATTATCTTTGTTTAATTCATGTTGCCTCTCTGTCTTCATTTGTTAGCCTGAACACTCACATGCCATATATTACAAAACAGAATATTTACAGCACTATTAAATGTTTCAGTCATTTAGCACTTTTATCCAAGCAACTTACAAGAGTAAATATTCATACTTTTCCCCCTGTGCTGGTCCCCAGTGGGAATAGAACCCACAACCCTATCGTTGCAAGCACCACTCTCTACCACCTGATATTTAGATTTATTTATAACTTTTACATACAATCGTAGGCGACAGTCATTTTCTGGAACGACACATATATCTTCATTTGTTGTATGGTATAAATCAGAATAAGTATAATTAGACTTGGATTGTACAATTGAACAACCCTGTTTTTAGATGTATATTGTATGAGTTACGAGAGAATGTTGTAAGGGCAGCGAATGAAGACGAACTAGTATTGGTAGAGCCCTCCGTACCGCTACGAAGAAAGATGGAGCGGGGGGGGGGGGGGGGGGGGGGGGAGCATATTTAAGTGTGACAGTGTCGACAGCTGAGGAAAGCTCCCATAGGACGACCCATCCCTAAAACAGATTCTCATTGGTCAGTGGAACTATTTCTATATATCCACTAGATGGCAATCTTGAACTAGTCTGTTCTCCTCAGCCTTAGTCAGACGGGAGTTTGAGCTCATGGTTTGTGGTTTTTGGATGTTTATTTGTGGTCTTACCTCAAGGGGCTTTGTAATGCTGGACTGCATTATGTATTCAAATTATTATTCTTTTTTTAACACATGAAGGTTTAATCCATCATCACAGAGTATTGCCTATCGACATGAACTATGACCCATCATGGTATAACAGAGTCATGGGATACTAAGACATCTTGATGACAGATTTGATATATATCGTCTAGAATATTATCAGACCTCATACCTGCTCCTAGCTATTACCATGTCTTACATGCTATTAATCCACTACTGACAGACATATTGGGGACATCAGAGGGATATTTGGAAGAGGCGGTAGCTGCCTGCAGTGTTTGGAGCCCCTGACCCTAAGCCTAGTGTCCTCCTGGAGGACCACGGTTGAACATAAACCACCTAGGCAGCTGGGGCCGTCCAAAACACATGATGTAACAGGTGCCACAAATCACATACCACTGAAAGCACCAAGTTCCACTGGACCACAGAAGGTCAGGGTTGTGTAGGTCTGGGTTAGCCTCTCTATTTGGATTCCTGTGTGTTTTACGACTATGCTGACGCAAACTGTTTTTAAATGATATCACTCAAACCCTTGACGAAAAAACAGCAATGTGTCTCGCTTTTTATTGATCTCTCTTAAGGTTTTTGATACAGTTGATACTAAAGCAGAGAGTGTCGCGCGTTAGTCTTTCGGTGCACACAGTTGCATGATTTGCTAACTACAGTTGAAGTCGGAAGTGTATGTACACCTTAGCCAAATACATTTAAACTCTGTTTCTCACAATTCCTGACATTTAATCCTCGTATAAACTCCCTGTCTTAGGTCAGTTAGGATCACCACTTTATTTTAAGAATGTGAAATGTCAGAATAATAGTAGAGAGTATGATTTATTTCAGCTTTTATGTCTTTCATCACATTCCCAGTGGGTCAGAAGTTTACATACACTCAATTAGTATTTTCTAGCATTGCCATTAAATTGTTTAACTTGGGTCAAACATAGCCTTCCACAAGCTTCACACAATAAGTTGGGTGAATTTTGCGTCATTCCTCCTGACAGAGCTGAGTCAGGTTTGTAGACCTCCTTGCTCGCAAAAGCTTTTTCAGTTCTGCCCACACATTTTCAATTGGATTGAGGTCAGGGCTTTGTGATGGCCACTCCAATACCTTGACTTATTTGGCCTTAAGCCATTTTGCCACAACTTTGGAAGTATGCTCGTGGTCAATGTCCATTTGGAAGACTCATTTGCGACCAAGCTTTAACTTCCTGACTGAGGTCTTGAGATGTTGCTTCAACATATCCACATAATTTTCCTACCTATGCCATCTATTTTGTGAAGTGCACCAGTCCCTCCTGCAGCAAAGCACCCCCCCCCGCTTCATGGTTGGAATGGTGTTCTTCGGCTTACAAGCCTTCCCCTCTTTCCTACAAACATAATGATGGTCATTATGGCCAAACAGTTGTATTTTTGTTTCATTAGACCAGAGGACATTTCTCCAAAAAATACGATCTTTGTCCCCATGTGCAGTTGCAAACCATAGTCTGGCTTTTTTTATGGAGGTTTTGGAACAGTGGCTTCTTCCTTGCTGAGCGGCCTTTCAGGTTATGTCGATATAGGACTAATTTTACTGTGGATATAGATACTTTTGTACCTGTTTTCTCCAACAAGGTCGTTTTACTGTGCTGTTGTTCTGGGATGGATTTGCACTTTTCGCACCAAAGTCCATTCATCTCTAGGAGACAGAACGCATCTCCTTCCTGAGCGGTATGATGGCTGCATGGTCCCATGGTGTTTATACTTGCGTACTATTGTTTGTACAGATGAACGTGGCACATTCAGGCACTTGGAAATTGCTCCCAAGGATGAACTAGACTTGTGGAGGTCTACAATTATTTTTCTGAGGTCTTGGCTGATTTCTTTGATTTTCCTATGATGTCAAGCAAAGAGGCACTGAGTAATGTAAAACAAAACTCAAAAGAAATGTCAAACAACATTTCAGCTAACCTAATCAAATTAAAATCACTAAACTGAAAAAAAACTCCACGAAGAAAAATTATTTAACCCCTATGGTCATAGGGAAATAGACTTAAAGCAGCATACCCTTAGTTAAAAGCAATGCCCTACTCCCTCTTCACAGTGGTCAAAATTACAAATATGGATAAGAAACATATTTACCAATTACACAAATTATTTTGAAAGTAGTATTAAAAATGACCATACATTTATTATCCAAATGGCTTTCCAATGCGGGTGATCAAGCCACAACAGAAAGTCATCATAAGGTCATAGGTCATACAAAATCCTTCAAAGCAGTGTTTTTCACTATATAATAAAACAATTTGCAAACAATAATCAACTAGTTGCAAACATTTTTGTATTTCCATGTTCCCAGAACATTCCTTTATCAAAATAATTTGCGTGTGTAATGAAAAGTGAGTGCCCCTTTCAATGTGGTAGTTTATGGCCCCAATTTCACTCACTCTCCCCAAGAGTATAGTCCCTGGAAACATTCCAGAGAGAGACAGTGAAATTTCAATTTTCCCAGAGAAAACACAAAAACACTTAGTATTCATTTACACTACATCGATTCAGAAACTCAAACGTGAACTATAAACCAAACCTAATGATAATTCCACTGTACCTCAAATCATTAATCATACGTTTTAATCAAATAAACGTATATGTATGATACAATGTTTAATTAAGTTAAATCAACTCCTAAAAAACATTTTAATCAGCAACCTAATAATTTCAAGAATTTAGTAAAAACTAATCCTGATTTTTTTAAACAAATCTAAAATCCTTCAAAAGTCGGTGCTGTCTCATCATCTAAAAATAAAAATAAACTTGTTTTTTCCCCCACTGATATCCACAAAGGTCAATACTGTTCAGCACATCCATTAATGATCTTCCTTTAGTCTGTACAGGGTCTGAAGTTCCAATGTATGCAGATGATACAGTGATAAATTCATGCAAATAACAAACTACACAAGAACTCACTACTATAGCACATCCATAATTAAAATCTATGATACTCCCCCACTCAACATACTAGTTTAGTCTTTGGCCCAATCTTGCTTTTCAACAGTCATACCCATTCAGTCTTCTGTCAACAAGTTGGCGTACTATTCAATCCAGCAACCATCTTTAATGACCTGACATTGTTCCACATAATGGAAACATACTATAACGTTAGACTACATGAACTTTCCTGCTCACATTAACTGGTGTTACTTAAACAATCAAACCAAGAATCAATAACCATCAGAATCTATCCTTACGACGTTTTATGATTCAGACATCCAGTTTCCCAATTCTCATAGCCTAACACAGTAAATATAAACGCCACAAATCTATGATGCCCACCTAGCGAATCAGCTGCTAGAAATACAGAAATAATGTACCTGAACAACGGTTAAAACAATCAGAGTAAGGTTATTGTATATTCAAACTAATAACGCAAATTTACGTTATTCTACAACAATCTACCTGCCTCCAGCAACTTTCCCTGACAATTAGTAGCCAACATAACAACTAACTCTCTTCCATACTTTCAACTAAACTTTCCAATTTCTTTTTCCCCCAGTGGGCAAAAATATAACCCCTCTCATTTCAACGTTTTTCCTTACCTCTATCGTAAGATTAAAACCCAACTTCATAACTTCCTCTTCTCACTTATGAAATGTATCCTATTTCTTTAAAAATAAATTATAACATGCGTCAGTCACTCTATAAGAATGAAAAACATTTCGGTAATCACTTCCTATCGCCATTCTCTCCCCGCTATCATTCAGAATTTCTTTAACTTAGGTAACTGTCTTCTCTATTGATACAGTAATTTAAGTACGACCCAATTCTCAATACATTATTCCAGCAGATAATTTAGTGAACAGACATCGTCTTGCATCAGAATTCGCTTCGTTATTATTTTAAGTTGAATTAGTCTATCAATTTAATCTAAACAATCTATTGAAAACGTTCAATTTATCTCTTATACAAACACTAGCGACCATAACTTTCCAGGCAAAACATACAAATAGATGATTTACAATCAAAAACTCTGAATTTAGCCAGCGACATGACTAGGAGTGGAACTCTGGCCTCCAGTGTGCCAGGTGAGAATCCTACCACTGAACCACTAATGCTATTGCAAAAAACTAAGATTCTCGGCATATAAACCCCATTTACAAAGTAAAATCAAAACACGTCACTATCGGTAATTCCCAGAAGAATAATAGCCCAATTTTAATAGTACAAACGTTACTCATATTCTCATACTCCAGCTATGATTCTCAAATTCCAAATGAATATATTAGCAATCAAAGAATAAAATCGTCATTAATGACTAGGAAAAGATATTGCGCCTTTTAATTAAAGTAGATTATGTTTACTTATGTGTTACGCTCCCCAGTTTATGTGTTGTAGTTTGTGTATTTGCATGTGTTTATTTCAGGAAATGGCTTCCTGAAATCCCTCAAGCAGCTGATTGGTCGACTCCATGGCTAATTGGAGAGCTGACCCTGCCCCCTCGTCAAGACACAGCTGTCTCCAGTTACACATTCATTCTGAAGCTATATAAAAGCCAGTGTTCTGTTCAGTAGATTTTGCTGGGAGTTCATTGCAGAGAGATTTTGCTGGGAGTTCATTGCAGAGAGATTTTGCTGGGAGTTCATTGCAGAGAGATTTTGCTGGGAGTTCATTGCAGAGAGATTTTGCTGGGAGTTCATTGCTGGGAGTTCATTGCTGGGAGTTCATTGCTGGGAGTTCATTGCTGGGAGTTCATTGCTGGGAGTTCATTGCTGGGAGTTCATTGCTGGGAGTTCATTGCTGGGATTTTGCTGGGAGTTCATTGCAGAGATTTTGCTGGGAGTTCATTGCAGAGAGATTTTGCTGGGAGTTCATTGCAGAGAGATTTTGCTGGGAGTTCGATTTTGCTGGGAGTTCGATTTTGCTGGGAGTTCGATTTTGCTGGGAGTTCGATTTTGCTGGGAGTTTGTTGCTCAGGTAGAGCTTATTTGATGTCCTTTGTTTCTTAGTTTGTTTGTGAAAATGGTTTAATATTCTGTTTCATTTGTTCCCAGGGGGAAGGGGAAGGCACCTAGGGAGTGCTTAGGCAAGAGGCCCGCGGGCATACATATACCCGTAGTATATTCATTGTCTAGGCACAATAGGTAAGACCTGGGCGGACCACCCCCTGTATTTTGGTTGGGGCACCAGGTGGTGCTAAATTAAGTAAGTATTGGTTAGGCAGGTAAGATAGGAGAGGGGGTGGCTTTGAAATGTACTTTCTTTGCTTTGGTTCCGTCCAGCCCCTTTTCCCCATATTACCGTGTAAAGGAATAAAGTCCTTGCAAACGGTACCACATTCTGCCTGTTGTCATTCTTACTTGCACCTACAGTCCATACCTTTTTCACTTCACGGAGAGTTTAGTTGTAGCAGGGTGTTGCGCTCCCTCTTCATAGAGGCGTGTGTAACATTATGCAACGTATTTCAATTACTTTACTACATCACATTAATCACGCAATGATAATTAGTTTGATGGAAAACCTTAGGCTTTGTACAACATTATAAATTACATCGAGCATCCCTCGAATTCTCTTTAACTTTATGGAAAACAGTTTATTCAATAAATCCCGCAACTTCTCTCATACTGGGAGGAAAAATTATAACATGTTCAGACCTTAAGGGCAGTTTAATTTAACATGTTTCACCTAGACGGAGATAATCCAATATGCGTTTTATAGTTACATCGTTAGGGTAAAATAACCAACAGTGGACACTCTAATCAGTTTCTAGAGTTCAATTTCCCAGATTTTGGGATTATTTTAATAGTGCCTAACTTAATCTTTATCATATCCATTTAAGATACCAACTCAAAACCTACGTACATCTACGAATGGGTGGTTTAAATTGTATCTAATCATTCTCCGCATTACTTTATACACACATACCATTTATCAATTTCAAATAATTCACAGAACCCATATAAAACTTTAAAAATCTTAGGTACTCACACAGAACTTTCACGATCATCCACACAGGATTGGTCAGATTTTCACAGAACTGTTCTGACGTCCACACAGAACATCAAAAGGTTTGCCCACACAGAGTCAACCCTACCCCAGAGTAACCCAGGGCATACCTGGCTAGCACATTTAAAATCATTGGAATTCCCCACATCTGAGGGTCACTTAGACAAATCACACAGATACACAGAATGAGGTCCTTCTTCAATAGGGCTTCACCAAGTGCCGTGTTTCACCTAGAACACACAGACCCCCTGGCCCATCACTCCGACAGACCTCACCAAATCCCCACCGTGATCAATTCAGTGTCAGGAGGGCTCTTGGTCACTGGCAACCGGACAGTGCAGAGCATCTTTTGAGTCTACAGAACCCCCAGATTACTCTCCTCTGACTCGGCCCTGCTTACACCGCCATGGTGCCTTCCTTACAAAGGAATTCACGCTCAGAATATACGTAACAGGCATAATTTAAAAACTTGACTTCAAATCTGTGTGTGGTTCGCTCACCTTTTTCTTAAAAAAAACTCCGTTCGAGATGTGGAATCCACTTGGCTCGCTTCCTCTTAGATCAAAGGTTGGTTCATCTGCTTCGTTCCCGAAGTGTGGTTCTCCCTGAGATCCCAAGTTTAGGGCATCCCTCGTGCACGATTTATTTACCTAGATTGTAGGAACGGTCACCGAGTGAAGATTCACATCCCCTCCTCGTCGCCAAATGTCGTGGAAATTTCCTCTATTTACCAAATCATGGGAGCAAACACCACACAAGTCAGAGTTAGTCATAAAAGTCCATCTTTAATTATATAGCATTTTGACTTTCAACAGTTCAGTATCTCTAATGAAAAGTTGAGAGTCTCCCCACAATGGCAAAATGGGATCCTTTATAGCAAAGATCACACATAGTCAGACAGCATAGACATAATTCATCGTTCAGCTTTGTCTCCTTTCTCAAACCCCAGAACCATAAACCAATCCTCCATATCAACAGGCCTATATCAAATTGTCATTTAGATACAACCAACCGTAAATACAACCAATCCTGGACAAACTCACGGAGAGGAGAATGAGGCTATAGGTTAAGATAGAAACAACATTAGAGGGAGCATAGAGGGAGCATAGAATGATTCCAGACACTGCCACCTTCCTTTCCCCACTTTGACCTCTCCCCTCTCTGCTGCCCATGCAACTTAGTCTTGACATAGAACAGATAACTGCAACCTCGCCACAGAATTTATACAAAAATACCATTCTGATGAGAAGTAACTTACACATTTGATGAATATAAAACATCTTACATATGTTACCAACAAATTCTGAATCTTCCACGACATGACTCCAACCTAAGTGTATGTAAACATCCGACTTCAACTTTATCTGTCTGATAGAACTCATTGCATTTGATGGGCTCATGTCTGTTAAATTGTCTGTCTGTAATGGTGTGCCCCGGAACTCTGTACTTGGTCCCCTCTTACTCACTATTCATATAATTAATTTAGACAAAAATGTGCAAAATACGCAAGCTCACTTTTATGCCGATGATACTGTTTTTTATTGTTGTGCCTCTTCTCTCACAAAAGCAATCAAGAACATGCAAACTGCTTATCCTCAATACTGACGAAACTAAACCTATGTTGTTTTCTTATTTTTCTCCTCAATTTTATGTCATCCAATTGGTAGTTACAAGCTTGTCTCATCACTGCCACTCCCGTACGGACTCGGGAGAGGCAAAGGTCGAGAGCCTGGACGAGAATCTCTAGTGGCACAGTTTTCTAAAGCAAGAAATTGACCTCTGAACCTTTCACCTTTTACTACCTGTCAGGGCAATGAGATTGAGACTGTAATCTCATATAAATATCTTGGAATTTTAATTGATGACGGCCTCTCTTTTAAATTGTATATTCAACAATTTACACAAACATTGAACCTGAACTTGGGATTTTATTTGAGGAATAAGGCCTGTTTTTCTTTTGAAGCCAGTAGTAGACTAGTATCAGCTACATTTATGCCTATACTAGACTATGGGGATATTCTATATTTGAATGCTTCCACACAGTGTTTGAGATCAATTGACACCCTTTACCATGGAGCATTGAGATTTATTTTAAACTGCAAAATCCTTACACACCACTGCACGTTATATAACAGGGTTGGCTGGCCTTCTCTAGTCAATTGTAGGCTCAGTCACTGGTATACTTTTATTTACAAAGACATTTTGGGTTTACTACCATTTCATTTGGGCATTTTTATTGTCCAGAAGGATGATTTGAGGCTGATTCCCTGACCTGTCAATGTTTTTAATTGTATGATTTTGTTATACTCTTGTGAATTCTATGTCGTTTTACTAGATTACCTGTAGTTTGGCCAAGGCGCTCTTGAAAAAGAGACTTCAAATCTCAATGAGCCCTTCATGGTTAAATAAAAGTTAAATAAAAAAATAAAAAATGACATTTACAGGATGAATTCAAATCAAGAGTATGGATATAATAAACAAGAATTTGTCATCAAGTGTATGTTATAGTTGGATATGTATGGGAGATAAGCCAATCATATTAAGATGGATATTGGAGATGTGATAGAAAATATAGAATTAGTCTGTAATCAAATGTATTTAATGTATGTTCTATTTAAGTTTTATGAGAAAAGCAGGCACAGACACTTCCTTGAAACACGTATGGAAAGTTTATTGACACAATCATCCGAATCACATTTAACAGAGCTCGCAAACAGATCACTTGGAAACTAGTTTTCAAATAAAGACATGTTTGCAAAGTATCTCAAACAATGGATGAGTCACAACATAGAACATATATTATTCTATATCATATAAAATAGGAGCAATCGTGTTTGACCTATAGCCTATGTTACATTTCTATGTGTAGCGTTCTGATCGACCCCTGAACTCTGTCTAAATGATGGCCTAGGAGATTAAAAAATATATATATATTTTTCAGCTAGTCTTCTATTGGTCCCAAAGTTCACTAACTAGGACGGAGTGAACAAACAACTCAAACAACTAAAAGACAGAAAATAAAAGTATATTTCCCAGGTGAAACCTGTCTAGAAGAAGGGGTTTTCTAAAATGGAGGACAGTAGAAGAAGAAAGCAAACACCCAAGTACTGTTGGATCTGAGATCCAAACACTTCAATGGAAAATAGATACAATACAGGGTCGACAAACAATCAGGAGAGAAACCAAAAATGTTTTTTTTTTTTTGTGGTAAATTGGTATCACACCGCAACTGGTTGGTGTTATAGTTAGGGCCCTGAGTTTTCCAGGTCACTAGTCCAGGAACAATTCTGGGCCCTGGTCATAGTATCTGTGTGGAGGGCTGAACTTTAAGCTACTGAGTACTGACACGAGTCAGACCACTTCAATTAATCCTGTATGTAGTAACTCAATAAATACGATAGGCAGCAATGTAGGTGCCTTGTTGATTTTGCATGATATTTCACTTTTACATGATTATAGGTTGTCAATGCCATTTATGACATGACCGTATGTCCAATGACTATTGTTTACATTAGTGGTTGCAGGTTCAATTCCTTGGATTAAGGGGCAGTAAAAACAAGTTTCAAGCTAGAGGAAATGACGTGTGTTTAGCACAGGCTTTTCAAATGACGAGGTGGATTAACACATGATTTTTTTATTGGGTTTCGGATTTCGTCGGACACTTAGTATCAGCACAATTTTTCTCTGCAATAGAATATGCCAGAGATTACCTATAGACAACCTATAGACCATTTAAAAAGTACAATCAGGATTCTTATAAAGTGACATTTAACATTGCCATACAACGACGGCCTTTAAACTATATACTTGGTAGGGGCTATAAAAACAAACCTGGTTTGGACTCGAAAGGAGGCATAAAAAAACAACGTATAAATTACAACATAATTCAGCGTCTGAATATTCAGGGTTTGTAAAAATGATTCATCTGTGCTTGTCTTGTACTCAAACGCAACAAGGTGTTATGATTGTATGCTGCAGGTACAAGATAATATCGTTCCTGGCTCTAGGATACACCGTCGAAGTAGAAATAGCGGATTATTTCATGGTTTCAATCAACCAGAAAACAAACATTACAATCATGACTATCATTCAACAACAAAAAAGCTGACAAAATATGTTTTTCTCTCTCGATACTACCAACCACACCAATAAAACGATTTGCCTCATTTGAAAACATAAATTAACATTCAAAATGTGAAAAAACACTTCAAGCAGTAGCGTATAATGTCATGAAACCACAAAGTTCTGTTTGTGAGTGTAAAGAGGACGTATACGAAACATCTGTCAGTATTTGCCCCAAAAACAAGGAACTGGCAAATACCGTTGCATCATTACATTCCAGATTCAATTGTCGATTATCTATTAATTACACCAAGATGCAAGATAAACGTGTTAAAAAGAAACGGCCTTTTCAGCTCTCGGCAGAAAGCTATGGCATATAGCTCCAGGACACACAAGCGTGATGGGAATTTCAATGGGATATATGACACATACTGATCAAAAAGGGGAAAATTCTTACTTTTACAAAATCACATTTTCAGGTAGTCTTGCATTGATGTGATAATTCGACTTTAGTGGAAATTACGATTCTCCTCAAAGTGATAAAAGTCATATGGGGTAAGTGACAACATGTGTAACCAAACTGTATATCAACTTGTAACATTGAGGAACTCCCATCTACCTCTCATAACCCTACATTAATGTGTGCAACTGTGAAGGGTATTTGTTGCTGGTTGAAGCACTATGCAGATGTTAGAATAGTACCGTTATAGGGCTTAGGGTTGTGTACATATTACTGACTGTATGTGATGCAAATGACCACTGACCAGTAAGTATTTTGAGTTATAAAAATAAGTTGGGGTCAATTCAGTTTTGTTACATGTGCTTCTTACCGTCTGAGTTTATCCTCTGAAGTCCTGTTTCGGAAAGCTTTTCTTCGGACACACAACATCGTATTTGGTATTTTAGTAAGGGGTCTTGGTGAAAAATATGAATAGAAACAAGGTATTATTTATCACACATCCGCATGTAACAAATGAACTGTTCATAAAATAAGGCAGGGGGCTGTGTCACGGATCGACGGTGGACAGTATTCCATGGCAACAATCACAGTGCATTGGGCTGGTGTCTGCGTAAACTGTCACCATTTTTGGGGCGTTAAACAGCTGGACCTGAGGAACACCCAATAAATGTACTTTCACTTCCTGCTTCCAAGTCACATGATGTGGGTACAAATTCTGGGATTGGATTGGGAGCTGAGGCTTCCAGTGACATGGTTTTGATGGTTGTTTAAATGTATTGTGTAAAATAATCTGTTTAGATGGGGCATTTCCGAGAGCGCAGTACTGACTTCAGTGCAACACACGACACTGCAGAGCAAGCAGATAGCGAGCTAGCGCAACAGGACAGCTACCACCAATGAATGTGCTATAGAACTACCACACAAATACATTTGGTTGAGAATATATGACCTACTATATAGGAGCAAGAGGTGATTACAGACCTCCTTCACACGTCATATACTTATGTCCCCATAATTCACAACTTTATACAACTGTGATCATCTTCCTATTGATGAATCCTATGACTACTGCAGAAATGCATCCCTATCCGGTCACGACGCTTCAGCAACAAATAAGTCCTCTCTTTTCCTCTGCAGTTTGCCTAAGTAACACACAGACAGAAGTTGTGCCATACTGAGACGTAGTGTTAATAAAGAACTGATCTGTAGACAAGGACGGCTATTTCCTGTTGTTTTGGTTTTCACAGACAGAAGTTAAAAAAGCAAATGTTGGAAGTTAACAGTCCTTCTGCTCTTAAACATAGATAGATCACCTCGAGACCAAAAACGTTGAATTGAAACCACCTCGTTTGCTCCCATGCAAACGAGCAAACTCGCGGCAGTCGTCTGGAAGTGGCTTCTCTTCCCTCAAAGTCTGAAACTTCCTGAATCCTTGGAGAGAGCAAGAAGAATGAACACTTCTAGTTGAGAGAGGAAGCTCTCGCCGCGGTTGCAAACCCCCCGCCACTTCAAAAGCCGTCACACACTGCGTCAGAGAGGGAAAGTGGAAATGTAAGAGACCTTTGCAGTGAAGGTCTACTAACTGTACCAGCCAACAAAAAATGGGTTTTTGAAACAAAAATTCTTCTTGAAACAAGATTCTTCCTCAATATCTATCACACAAAAGTACCAGAGTGAACTGTCCATTGTCCATTTCCCTGATCTTAAAAGTTTATCAAAGTCTTTTCCCAACGTCTTCCTCCTCTCCCCATTAACTTATGCCTGTGGCCCTCAGTTTCGGGGCCCTTAGCTTCAAAGGCCCCCTACGTGCTACGGTAGGTCTTAATGATGTCTTTGATTTGTCTCCTGCAGATGGGGCAGCAGGCGTTGGACATCTTCTTGAGTTTGACGCCGCAGGTGTAGCAGAGACACATGTGACCGCAGGCGTAGATGACCGTGTCCACGTGGTTCTCGTAGCAGATGGAACACTCATCTCCAGTCGGCCACCCGGGCCCTCTCCCGCTGCCTGATGGGAAGGTGGGCGACTTGGGGAGGCTGATGGGCGAGCTGGGGGTCGTTCCTGTTAGGGGGGACGTAGTGACGGAGGGAGGGAAGGAGGGAGAGGGAGAAAGAGAGAGACATTCTGCATGTACACTACAGGTCAAAAGTTTTAGAACACCAACTCATTCAATGGTCTTTCTTTCTTTTTACTATTTTCTACATTGTAGAATAATGAAGACATCAAAACTATGAAATAACACATGGAATCATGTAGTAACCAAAAAAGTGTTAAACAAATCAAAATATATGTATTCAAATAGCCACCCTTTACCTTGATGAGAGCTTTGCACACTCTTTGCATTCTCTCAACCAGCTTCACCTGGAATGATTTTCCAACAGTCTTGAAGGAGTTCAACTGAGCACTTGTTGGCTGCTGAGCACATGTTGGCTGCTTTTCCTTCACTCTACGGTCCAACTCATCCCAAACCATCTCAATCTGTTTGAGGTCGGGGGATTGTGAAGGCAAGGTCATCTTATGCAGCACTCCATCACTCTCCTTCTTGGTAAAATAGCCCTTACGCAGCCTGGAGGTGAGTTGGGTCATTGTCCTGCTGAAAAATAATTTATAGTCCTAATAAGCCCAAACCACATGGGATGGGGTATTGCTGTGGTAGCCATGCTGCTTGGGTGCCTTGAATTCTAAATAAATCACAGACAGTGTCATCAGCAAAGCATCCCCACAACATAAGACCTCCTCCATGCTTTATGGTGGGAAATACACACATGGAGATCTGTTCACCTATTCTGCGTCTCACAAAAACATGGCGGTTGGAACCAAAAATCTTCAAATTGGACTCCAGACCAAAGGACAAATTTCCACCGGTGTAATGTACATTGCTTGTGTTTCTTAGCCCATGAAAGTCTCTTGTTGTTATTGGTGTCCTTTAGTAGTGGTTTCTTTGCAGCAATTCAACCATGAAGACCTGATTCACACAGTCTCCTCTGAACAGTTGATGTTGAGATGTGTCTGTTACTTGAAGTCTGCGAAGCATTTATTTGTCCGCAATTTCTGAGGCTGGTAACTCTGAAGAACTTATCCTCTGCAGCAAAGGTAACGCTGGGTCTTCCATTCCTGTGGCGGTCCCCATGAGCTTGATGGTTTTTGCGACTGCCCTTGAAGAAACCAAGTTCTAAGTTCTTGAAATGTTCCGTATTGACTGACCTTCAGGTCTTAAAATAACAATGGATTGTTTCTATTTGCTTATTCTTGCCATAATATGGACTTGGTCTTTTACCAAATAAGACTATCTTCTGTAAACCATCTCTACCTTGTCACAACACCACTGATTGTCTCAAACGTATTAAGAAGGAAAGACGTTCCACAAATTCACTTTGAAGAAGGTACACCTGTTAATTGAAATGCATTCCATGTGACTACCTCATGAAGCTGGTTGAGAGAATGCCAAGAGTGTGCAAAGCTGTCATCAAGGCAAAGAGTGGCTGTTTGAAGAATCTCAAAAATAAAATATATTTTGATTGGTTTAACACTTTTTGGGTTACTACATGATTCCATATGTGTTATTTCATAGTTTTGATATATCTTCACTATTATTATACAATGTAGAAAATAGTAAAAATTAAGAAAAATCCTTGAATGAGGAGTTGTTCTACAAATGTTGACCAGTAGTGTATGTATTGATGTAATGGATCTAATCTACAGTGTTGATCAATACATTCCTTACAATAAACACAGTACAAATCCATTTTACCACTGTTGTTCTACTATGAAGGCAGCCTCACATGATGTAACTACAACAGTATACGAGACATTGTGTCCTCCCGCTGCACAGCACGAGAAGCAATGTACTGAACAGACTCACCACCCAGGACATTTGCTACCTAGTGTCCCCCTCTCTCCTCTCTTAACCCCCTGCAGTGGGTTTGATAGTTTGATTAATAGAGTGGCTCTGAAAGGTACAGACCTCCCGCAGAGCCACCACAGTAGACCGCTGAGCTGGGGCCTCCCAGGCCTCCGTTAAGGACCGGGTCGGAGCTTCCACTACCCAGGGCCAGGGCACTGGGGGTGTGGGGGGAGGAGGAGGGAGAGCTGGGGTTGGAGGGAGGCCGCGCCGGCTGGTCCCCGAGATGTGTGGAACCTGGAGTCCGAGAACAGACAGAGAGAAAATAGATGGTTATGAAAGCATAGAGTTCAAATATAGGCACCCCAACTAAAGGCACCTCAATTATAAGCACCTCAAATATAGGCACCTCTAGTACTGTAAGTGGACTATCCAGTAGGTTCTACATTGAAGAATGATCCTATATCATAAAGAACCGAGAAAAATAAAGATTGTTATTACTATTTTGATGTATTATTATTATTGTTTTATTCTTTTAAAAATAATCTCTGGTAATATTATATGTATATATGTTTTCTTTTTTCCCCCCTTTCTCTAATCACCATTACAATGCTTTTTTTTTTAAACTGTCATTATTGGTGTCGTTTTCTCACCTGGTTTTAGCAACAGTGGCCTTGTTCATTCATGCTAATAAAGCTTATTTGCATCTGAAAGAAGAGTTGGTATGTTATAAAGACATGGGCCTACAAAGATCAGAGGGGGTTTTCTCTAAGTGTGCTATACAGTAGACAGATGAATGATCGTATGATCAAGTGAATGGCTTTTCAATAACTTTTGGGGATTACTAGCGTGAAGTTTAGGGAGATATGTGAGGGGTTTGTCACGTTCCACTCTTTTTTTAAACAGTTTTTTATTTGACATCCCCTGTTTCTGTGGTGAAGGCAGGGTAACAAATGGAAATTCCGAGTCCACGTTTAAGAAGCACATATTAGGATGCCAGTGATGGCTGGGGTGAGGGGTCATGTTTCAGAGACCCCAGCCCCAGTGTGATTAACATGACATATTGGGTTCCAAAGTCACAGACATGGACACATTAAGTAAGTCTGGCTGCGTCAGACATACAGTACATGCCTGTACATTTTTTATTTTACCTTTATTTGGCAAGTCAGTTAAGAACAAATTCTTATTTTCAATAACGGCCTAGGAACAGTGGGTTAACTACCTGTTCAGGGGCAGAACCTTGTCAGCTCGGGGGTTTGAACTGGCAACCTTCCGGTTACTAATCCAACACTCTAACCACTAGGCTACCCGGCTACCCTGGATGAAATACAGTACATGCCTGTACATGGATGAAAGAGGATACGTCAGACATACAGTACATGCCTGTACATGGATGAAGAGGATACGTCAGACATACAGTACATGCCTGTACATGGATGAAGAGGATACGTCAGACATACAGTACATGCCTGTACATGGATGAAGAGGATACGTCAGACATACAGTACATGCCTGTACATGGATGAAGAGGATACGTCAGACATACAGTACATGCCTGTACATGGATGAAGAGGATACGTCAGACATACAGTACATGCCTGTACACCGATGAAGAGGATACGTCAGACATACAGTACATGCCTGTACATGGATGAAGAGGATACGTCAGACATACAGTACATGCCTGTACATGGATGAAGAGGATACGTCAGACATACAGTACATGTCTGTACACCAATGAAGAGGATACGTCAGACATGCCTGTACATGGATGAAAGAGGATACGTCAGACATACAGTACATGCCTGTACACCGATGAAGAGGATACGTCAGACATACAGTACATGCCTGTACATGGATGAAGAGGATACGTCAGACATACAGTACATGCCTGTACATGGATGAAAGAGGATACGTCAGACATACAGTACATGCCTGTACATGGATGAAGAGGATACGTCAGACATACAGTACATGCCTGTACATGGATGAAGAGGATACGTCAGACATACAGTACATGCCTGTACATGGATGAAAGAGGATACGTCAGACATGCCTGTACATGGATGAAAGAGGATACGTCAGACATACAGTACATGCCTGTACATGGATGAAAGAGGATACGTCAGACATGCCTGTACATGGATGAAAGAGGATACGTTAGACATGCCTGTACATGGATGAAAGAGGATACGTCAGACATACAGTACATGCCTGTACATGGATGAAGAGGATACGTCAGACATACAGTACATGCCTGTACATGGATGAAGAGAATACGTCAGACATACAGTACATGCCTGTACATGGATGAAGAGGATACGTCAGACATACAGTACATGCCTGTACATGGATGAAGAGGATACGTCAGACATACAGTACATGCCTGTACATGGATGAAGAGGATACGTCAGACATACAGTACATGTCTGTACACCGATGAAGAGGATACGTCAGACATGCCTGTACATCGATGAAAGAGGATACGTTAGACATACAGTACATGGATGAAGAGGATACGTTAGACATACAGTACATGCCTGTACATCGATGAAAGAGGATACGTCAGACATACAGTACATGCCTGTACATGTATGAAAGAGGATACGTCAGACATACAGTACATGCCTGTACATGGATGAAAGAGGATACGTCAGACATACAGTACATGCCTGTACATGTATGAAAGAGGATACGTCAGACATACAGTACATGCCTGTACATGTATGAAAGAGGATACGTCAGACATACAGTACATGCCTGTACATGGATGAAAGAGGATACGTCAGACATACAGTACATGGATGAAGAGGATCCGTTAGACATACAGTACATGGATGAAAGAGGATACGTCAGACATACAGTACATGGATGAAAAAGGATACGTTAGACATGCCTGTACATGGATGAAAGAGGATACGTCAGACATACAGTACATGGATGAAGAGGATCCGTTAGACATACAGTACATGCCTGTACATCGATGAAGAGGATACGTCAGACATGCCTGTACATGGATGAAAGAGGATACGTTAGACATACAGTACATGGATGAAAGAGGATACATTAGACATGCCTGTACATGGATGAAAGAGGATACGTCAGACATACAGTACATGGATGAAAGAGGATACGTTAGACATACAGTACATGGATGAAAGAGGATACGTCAGACATACAGTACATGCCTGTACATGGATGAAAGAGGATACGTCATACATACAGTACATGGATGAAAGAGGATACGTCAGAGAAATGATGTTTGTATCTGAGGACCAAGTGGTTCCTTAACATTGGTTTGACGGTTGGTTAGTTAAATGGTTGCTAGTGATTGAGTAGAAATAATTTATATAGACTGAGCAAGATTGAGTGTCGCTATTGTTTTTTTTAAAGGGGGATCACCTAATCAAAAGTGATACCACACCAAAAAAAATGTAATTTATTTCTAGACTGTATTCATGTAGACATATTTTAGTAGACATATTGTATGCATCCAGGCATTGTTAGTCTTGCGCTGACCCGCAGGAGTTGTAATATGAGACCAATTGTTTTATTTTTGGTTTAAGTAGGCACTAACAGAATGACTATTTAATGTTTAGTAAATTACTATGAAAATTGTCTGTCTTGTTGAGTGTACGTGTCATAATTAAAATAGAAAAATGAATAAAAGATTATCAAATTCGCTTGGAACAATGGAAATGGCTATAGTCACCATTCGGCCCGAAAGCCACACCATCCAAAAACATGGACATCATCAACAACAACAGCAAACAAACAAGCCACAATGAACTACAATGAATCCTTGAACATTTCAATAACATGTTATTTTAAGACACGAGGGATGAGAGGAGGAATAGTTCATCAAAGCCTATGGGGACTGTGGTAACTGGGAGTGACCTCCATGGTCTTTCTCAGCGCGCTATGTCTGTTTTTCTGGATGGCATGATGGAAGAATGTGAAAAATGAGTCGTCTGGTGTGTGGCCCATGGTCCATCATTAAGACTGCCGTCAGCTGACAACATGGCGACCGGCCACCGTTTCTGGCATCTCTCTGGGAGCGATTGATCTATGGCCAGATCCAAAATGGCTGTCTTTCTATGCTCACGAACACTGGAGAGGCTGTCGACTAGGCCAGTGGTTCCCAAACTTTTTCACTTACTGTACCACCAACTCAATTTACCCACTCGTGCATTTTATCAGTCGGCCTATGGTCTCATGAGTCTTCACAAGTACACCGTGTGGATAGGCCAAGTACCGCCAAGGGTCCTAGTACCCCTGGTTGGGAACCACTGGACTAGGTGGCCATTTTGGTTCTGCGATAATGCTAACATAATGCATTAGGACCCATGTTGGCTGTAATACTGATCTCTGTTACCTGATGACTGACTGACATGGTGCATTACGTCATGTGGTAGGTAGGCTGCTCTGTACAAGTCTTGTGGAGTCTTTGAGGTTTTCTAAATGGGGCTGTATGTGCTGGTATAGTTGGAGAGGAGGGTTAAGACCTGGGCTGTTTGTTTGTGTAGAGGGTTGCTCTGGTGCCCCTAGGCTCTTGGTGCCTCAGTGTGTGTGTGTGTGTATATGTCTAAGTGTGTGTGTGTTTATACGGTGTGTTTTTAGATGGTCATTTGTAGAATGTCTATGTATAACGCACACTCCCATAACTACCCTTAGTTCGTACGGACACACCCTTATCCTCCTTATAAACTACCACTACAACTACTATTCAGAGTCCCCCTACGATCATATTACTACTACGCCGACAGGTCCCCCTGTGGACTCTAACCCAGAGGTGTGGTGGTGGTGCCGAGCCTCTCTCTGTCCTCCATCTCTCCCATTTTAATCCCCTATCTGGCTTGTCCTCAGCAGCTGACCTAGGATCAGTGGAGCCCAGCCCCGATCCTCCTGTTCACTCCCAGATTAATTTAGAGAGGGACTGTAGACAGCTGTGGCGGCTCACTCTCCGCCTCCCAAATGGCACCCTATTCCCTATGTGGTGCACTACTTTTGACTGCACTACTTTTGACCAGAGCTCTATGGGCCCTAGTAAAAAGTAGTGCACTATATAAGGAATAGGGTGCCATTTGGGACACAGGGTGTTTATTAAGAAGAGTATGTTTGTCCAGATCCTCTAAAGCAGTCTGCTATGGCAGGATTCTGAGGAATGTGGGCTATGTGACACTGAGACTGGGACATACTTTGACTCAACAACACTGGGTCACACACTGTCGCAGCACCTCGATGGGGTTGTGGCTTCAAAATGGCCGCTTGGCCCTACAGTCATGGTTGTGACTGAGGATGTCCTTTGTTGTCATATAGTGAGTGACCTTAGGTCATCATAGGTCTCCACATCTTAGAAGAGGAGTGTGGGATATCCTTGTAGGGATCTGTTCAGTGGTAGACTGATGAATAGGAGGAGGGGAAGATGGGAGGAGGAAAAGAGGAGAGTGGGGTTGTAAAGTGGTTGCTTATCTTTCTACATCCATTGATCTTTCTGAAACACGATATCCAAAGAAACTTTAAGAGCTTTGAGAGGTTTGGCGACTGTATATGGGTGGTCTTTAAGTTGGTTGGCAGCACCATTTTCTACATTTAGGCTCTCAATGGTAATTTGTCAAATATATATATATATATAGGATAGTATATACTGTATATATAGTTAAAGCTGCAATATGTCACTTTTTGGACGACCTGACCAATGAGAGTTAAAGATCTGTCATTCTCATTGAAAACCAGCAGTAGATCAGATGTGGTTTAATGCTTCCTGTGCTTTGTTTGATTTCTGTGTCTATTACCAGTTTCAATCAGCTGAAAACACAATATGTTTGTTTATGGAAACGATATTTCACAGCGGTTTACATGGTACAATGATTCTCTACACTATACATACTTGCAGGCATGTGGAGAGTGTGTGTGAGAGACAGGATATTATCTGGCCCGACATGAAGTGAGTGATTTTATCAGTGCTCTGGTGCTGGAAAATGTTTTGCAACATCCAGGTGTTTATAGCCCTGACATCTTAACATCCAGGTGTTTATAGCCCTGACATCTTAACATCCAGGTGTTTATAGCCCTGACATCTTAACATCCAGGTGTTTATAGCCGTGACATCTTAACATCCAGGTGTTTATAGCCCTGGCATCTTAACATCCAGGTGTTTATAGACCTGACATCTTAACATTCAGGTGTTTATAGCCCTGACATCTTAACATCCAGGTGTTTATAGCCGTGACATCTTAACATCGAGGTGTTTATAGCCCTGACATCTTAACATCCAGGTGTTTATAGCCCTGACATCTTAACATCCAGGTGTTTATAGCCCTGGCATCTTAACATCCAGGTGTTTATAGCCGTGACATCTTAACATCCAGGTGTTTATAGCCCTGACATCTTAACATCCAGGTGTTTATAGCCCTGACATCTTAACATCCAGGTGTTTATAGCCCTGACATCTTAACATCCAGATGTTTATAGCCCTGACATCTTAACATCCAGGTGTTTATAGCCCTGACATCTTAACATCCAGGTGTTTATAGCCCTGGCATCTTAACATCCAGGTGTTTATAGCCCTGGCATCTTAACACCCAGGTGTTTATAGCCCTGACACCTTAACATCCAGGTGTTTATAGCCCTGACATCTTAACATCCAGGTGTTTATAGCCCTGACATCTTAACATCCAGGTGTTTATAGCCCTGGCATCTTAACATCCAGGTGTTTATAGCCCTGGCATCTTAACATCCAGGTGTTTATAGCCGTGACATCTTAACATCCAGGTGTTTATAGCCCTGACATCTTAACATCCAGGTGTTTATAGCCCTGACATCTTAACATCCAAGTGTTTATAGCCCTGACATCTTAACATCCAGGTGTTTATAGCCCTGGTATCTTAACATCCAGGTGTTTATAGCCCTGACATCTTAACATCCAGGTGTTTATAGCCGTGACATCTTAACATCCAGGTGTTTATAGCCCTGGCATCTTAACATCCAGGTGTTTATAGCCGTGACATCTTAACATCCAGGTGTTTATAGCCCTGGCATCTTAACATCCAGGTGTTTATAGCCCTGACATCTAAACATCCAGGTGTTTATAGCCGTGACATCTTAACATCCAGGTGTTTATAGCCGTGACATCTTAACATCCAGGTGTTTATAGCCCTGGCATCTTAACATCCAGGTGTTTATAGCCCTGACATCTAAACATCCCTGCTATCAGATGTTGGTATCTGTAGGGCGGTGAGTGTGTATATGTGTGTGTGTGTGTGTATGTGTCCATTAAGGTCCCTTTCAGAATATTGAGTTGTACCCCCCCTTTGCCGTCAGAACAGCCTCACTGGTTGGGGCATGGACTCAACAAGGTGTCGAGAGCGTTCCACAGGGATGCTGACCCATGTTGACTCCAATGCTTCCCACAGTTGTGTCAAGTTGGCTGGATGTCCTTTGGGTGGTGAACCATTCTTGATACACACAGAAAACAGTTGAGTGTGAAAACCTCAGCTGCATTGCAGTTCTTGACACAAACCGGTGCGCCTGGCACCTACTACCATACCCCGTTCAAAGGAACTGAAATCTTTTGTCTTGCCCATTCACCCTACATACACAATCACAAACAATCCATGTCTCAATTGTCTCAAAGCTTGAAAAAGATTATTTAATCTCCTCCCCTTCCTCTACACTGGATTTAACAAGTGTAGCTTTCACCTGGATTAACCTGGTCAGTCTATGTCATGGAAAGTGTGTGTGTGTGTGTGTGTGTGTGTGTGTGTGTGTGTGTGTGTGTGTGTGTGTGTGTGTGTGTGTGTGTGTGTGTGTGTGTGTGTGTGTGTGTGTGTGTGTGTGTGTGTGGTATTAGAGACTAGAGAGATCATGTTTACTGTAAGCACAGACCGCTGGATGATACTAACTCACGTCATATGCTGCCCTTTATCGCTCATTAAAGTCCAGTGGTGTGTGTGTGTGTGTGTGTGTGTGTGTGTGTGTGTGTGTGTGTGTGTGTGTGTGTGTGTGTGTGTGTGTGTGTGTGTGTGTGTGTGTGTGTGTGTGTGTGTGTGTGTGTGTGTGTGTGTGTGTGTGTGTGTGTGTGTGTGTGTGTGTGTGACTGCTAGGGAAGAGAAGGACATCAGAGTCACTAGACACGGAGAGTGAGAGAAGGTGAGAGAGAGAGGGAGAGGGGGGGGGAGAAAGAGAGAGAGAGAGAGGGCGAGAGATAGAGAGGGCGAGAGAGAGAGGAAGAGAGAGTGAGAGAGAGAGGAAGAGAGAGCGAGAGAGAGAGAGAGAGAGGAAGAGAGAGTGAGAGAGAGAGGAAGAGAGAGCGAGAGAGAGAGGAAGAGAGAGCGAGAGAGCGACGTCAGGAAATGTGAATAAACGGCCAACCATGCCAGACCCAAGGATGTTTCAATGTTTCAGTCTGAAGGAGGGAGAAAAGAACGAGGGAGAAAGAAAGAAAGAAAGAAAGAAAGAGAGAAAGAAAGAGAGAATTACAGTGGCTGGAGTAGCTGTGGGTGTCGGGCGAGACTGTTCACTTGAGCGTGAACGAGCTGACATTCTAATGGAATCTATAATGTATGGGGAGAGTGTCAGAGTAATAGTGTCCTATTTCTCTACTGCTGTTCTCTCCCTCCCTCTAACATCTCCTCCACTATCACACCATCAGTCTCCCCATTTACAGATGTAGGACCTTCATTTGATCACCCTGTTGCACGACAGGTCATTTAAAACGTGTAGTGTAGATTATAAACAACATTGATTATAATCCACATAATAATTCACATTCATTTGTATTTTCATTTGCTTATCCAATCATCCATTCACTCATTTATTCATTACTCTTAATCATTCATTCGTGAACTGTTCAATCATTAATGAATTCATTCATTCGTTCGTTCATTCTCTCTGAATATCAAATTGTTGCTTCTTAGCGGGCACGCTAGCTAGGAGCCCTAATACTTGACCTTCGGTGTTCACTCACCCTACCAAGGGCACTCCCCCACTAGGGGAGCTCAGGGATTAGTGGACCTCATGTCAGTGCACAACACACACACAGCTTAAGCCAGTTTAAAGGAGCACTCCCAAATGTACACGCTGCCCCACGGGACAAATCCAGGTAAACCTGAAAGCCTATAAAAACACATTTAGACCTGCCGTCACATACACAGACAAGACACTTCCTAACGTTGAACAACTGGAACATAAAGGTGATTTACTATCTATCAGGGTCAGACGGAATTCCTAGATTTGTTCGGATGAATGATTGTAGTGCAGAGTCTCTAGAACGGCTTCTTCATGTTGCCGTAAGCTCCTCGTAAGGCGATCCGTCCTAAAAGAAACTCAGCAGTATTCAGGCAGTTTCTGTTGTCAACAAGAGAACTTCCTTGAACTCCTTGAAAAAAATGGAAGAAGTAGCCGTTGTGCTTCTAGCCAAATGTTTTTAAAAGCACGTGTGATGTACCAGCACAACAGACAATCAGAACAAACCACAACACCATAACCATCTCTCTATGCAGCTAACGAGTTCCTAGTAATAAACAAAAGCACGGTAAGAAGAACCATAGGGGTGCATTTCCTGTGCACTTTTCATGTAGGCCCATAGTATTGACCGTTGGCTTAGTGCCACTGCGGTTGCCCGATCTATCAATACCCCAGAGCCACACTCCAGCCTCAGAAAGTGTGTAGTGTGCGCTGCAGCCCTAAGTGTAATGTATTGCTGTGGCTTTCATTGATCGCGCTGTCAGCCACCTACCTCCCTGTGTGTCTCCAGAGTGCCTAAAGGAGCAGACCAGATCCAAAATGGCGGCTGTGTAATGTAATATAATGAGAACAGTGCTAACAGGGCGGCATGAGGGCATGTCGATGCCTCGCTAACTGCTGTGACCTCCATGGCTGCATGGAGAATAAGCGTGTTAGTATGAGGGCAAGTGACAGGTGGGCAAACAAGCAGCACTTAATGAAAATACCATGTTAGCATTATATATCAGCACTGTAAGGTGTAGTATCTCTCCCTCCCTCCCTCCCTCCTTTACTTCACTGAGAGGAAAGAGGGATATATTTATGCGGCGCTTGATTCGTCCTGAGAAGCAAAACAATGATGACACATTGATGAGGTTGTGCCTGATTTGGTTGTGCGGCTTCGTAATTGGACTGTTAAAATAAGACAGGCCATCAACCTTCCCAGTCCTTCTACATGATACACCTAACAAAGATGTGTCATTTTTTAATTTCCGTTTGTCCAATCTCCGGAAACGCTCTGCCAAATTTTAATTTGCATGTAATTATGGCTCAATAAAAAAAGCCATTATGTCATAGAAGGATTTAGGAGTGAACATTCGCTGTTCTTTAGTTTTGACCGTTTGTCTGCCCTTTTCACAGACTATGTAAAGAGGGATCTTGTGCACCAGTCGGCTTGATAGGGGGCCTACAGGTGTAGGATCTACATTTGATCATTTCATTTTTAAATTTTCCACTTTGAGATTTCACACTAGATTTTCTTCGTATAACCCACATAATAATTCACATTTGCTGTTGCTGCAGGTTGATTTTCCTCTGTCGCAAACTCGCTCAAACTAAGATCCTACATCTGTAAGTCCCCAAAAATATAAAGAGCGCAGCAATTCACCTCTCAAAAAGTCTAAAAGCACAGTTGTAGCTACTTTAGGAACACCTGCCTGCCACGGCAGAAATACATTATGTTTGGGCATATTGCAAATGAAGCGTACGGCCTCCCGCTCACCCACACATCTTTCCCACTTCATGTTCATTATCTGTATTTAGAGTGTGTAATCAAGCATGGGGGCTCTCGGCATACTGCTGAGAGGTAGCGTGTGTCCCGCAGCGAAGACACGTTTCCACCGCTGTGAGTAGGTCGCAAACACACACACACACACGCACGCGCACGCACACGCACGCGCACACGCACGCGCACACGCACACGCACACGCACACGCACACGCACACGCACACACACACACACACACACACACACACACACACACACACACACACACACAGACACCATACAGACACCATACAGACAGGAGAAGATGTGTTGTTGCCGCTAGGTTGCAGGGCCTGGCTCCCACACTCCTCCTTTCACTTGTTCCCTCTCTTCCTGTTATTTATCGTGGCAGGTGGTGAGACAGCGTCGACTTTGCTCCCTATCGATACCTCCAGAAGTGCATTTGGATCTGACTTCCTGTGTCAAGACTCTGTGTTGAAGCACATGACATAAGTGCACATCTCTGAGCTCTGTGATGCGGGTGAGGCCCTAAATCCATGGCTTACGATCGATCATGAACGGATAAATGAAAAAGTTTATACCGTTGTATACCATGTCAGATTCAGCCCTCCTAGGGCCTGTAGTACTGTAGACACTGTTGTATTAAAGGCCAGGACCTGACCATCTGACTTGATCAGGAAAAGTCCCCTAGCCCCTACAGTCCATAGCTAGGGCCTGGAGTTTTCCCTAGTCAGGTAACATAAATAGGGAAAACTCCTGGCCCCACGCAGAGCATACAAGTAATAGTAGAGAGAAGTACTCTAAGTACACGTAACTGCCAAATTAAAGGAAACACGTGCGGTGGCCCAGCGGCCTATTAAGACAAGTTAGGTCAGTGTTTCCTTTATTTTGGCAGTTACCTGTATAACATAAAAGTCATACTGACTTACCCAGTATCCTGAGTTGAGTGACGGCTCCATGCAGACCAAAGAACATCCACAGGGGCCGGGAGTTGTCCACACAAACTTGCATCCCTGCGTTGGTGCCATTGTGGCTCAAGATCACCTCCCCTTCCTGGTTGACCAGGAAGCCCAGAATATCACTGCTCTGGAGCAGCGTGGGCACTCGGCACACGGCCCAGAATTCCTTGCGGTCGACTAACGCCTCCGGGTTGTAGGGCAGGTCGCTAGGGCGCAGCACAGCGGGGTCACATGATGTCACGCCATAGGACAGCGATCCCGACCTAGCCGGGCTCGACTTGGTCACCTTGATAAACACGGTCTCGCCGGTACGCAGTGGCCGGTCAGTGAAGACGAGCGTTCGCTCCTCTCTGGCGTGCTCGGATCTCGCCACCGTCTGCTCGTCGAGCGTCTTGATGTGGGCACCGCGGAGGGCGTGGAAATGGAGGTCGCTTTCGAGGGAGTGTGGGAGGACAGAGCACTGCTGGGTGTTGAGGGAGTTCTGGGGGATGGGGCAGGAGGCGGAGGGAGGGGCCAGGTGGAGATGGGCGTGGTTATGTGGGTGAGCTGGGCCAGAGCCGTCCACTTGCTGCAGGTTGAGGTCACAGAGGCTGACAGAGAGGCGGGAGTCATCTGCCTCGCGGCGGAGAGAAGAGGAGCGTACGGTGGTGAAGGAGCGGGGACGGAGGAAGTCGGGAGGGACCATCTCACTCTCTGGAAGAAAAGAAGAAGGGAGAGAGAGGGGGAGAGCGAGGGAGGCAATTTTAGTTTCTATAATCATTGTAAATTGTGTTGAAATATAAAGAGAAAGAGAGACCATTATATCTAAGAAAGAGACGAAGAGATAAAATGAGGGATAGTCAACTAATAATAATACTGCAGTGTTGTCATTTGTTAGTGTTAGAATTATTTGACAGTTTATATAGCCGTTTCTGTCGCAATGTATTGTTTTGCCAACCTTGGAATATTCCTTGAATTGAAAAGAGAGAGAAACAGAGAGGAACAGAGAGAGAATTAAAGGAAGAGAGACAAGCCAAGCACTAAAGAAAAGGCAGAAATTGGCTGATGTCACAAACTAGTACGAGATGTAGGATATTGCTAATTAGCTGGTACAGCAGCAGAGGAAAGTGTCATTTAGCTTGTTTAAAGATGTAGAAATTAATTTGAAAAAGAACCCTACAGATTTGGTTGAGTGCTTTAATATCAGTAGGGAGCAGAATCAGCTCATTTCACACGAGGAGGACAAAGTGCTTAATTAACCAGCCTTGGATGATACCAAGAAAGGAATTAGTGTTTGTGAGACCGTGTGTGTGTATGTGTGTGTCTGTGTGTGTGTGGAGCTCCCTCCTTCTGCATTCCCAGCAGTCCATAGTACAGTATCATCCCTCTACAGTGAGCCATTTATATCTGCCAATACATGTCTCCCTTCACACAGTAGGGTGGCTAGAAGTGGCGCACACACACACACACACACACACACACACACACACACACACACACACACACACACACACACACACACACACACACACACACACACACACACACACACACACACACACACACACACACAGAGAATGCCCTGCTTATAGTCTCCCCCTCCCCACCCCACCCCTGCTGGGCAGCTGCCTGCCTGAAAATAAGGTCTCTAAATGTGTAACCCCCTCCACTCCCCATCAGCCCAGCATTGGGAGAATTAGCCCTGGGGTGTATTCAATAGGAGCCAAACATAACCAAAATGGAAGCAAATGGAACGAAATGAGGCACCTACAGTACCTGAATTTGTCAAATAGAAATGCTCGTTTTTGTTGCGAAACGTTTTCCGTTTGCAACTGTTTCCTACGGTTACGACCAATGATTACACCCCTGGCGGCGCTGAAGAGACATCCTCATCACTCAGACAGAGAGAGAAGCAGGAGGGAGAGAGGGAGGGGGGAGAGGGGAAGGGACGGACAAAGAAGAGGGACAGTCATTGCTCAGAGGGTGTAAGTGGATAAGGAAAATGAGTGACCAGACTGACTACCCTTGTTGATGGAGAGAGAGAGAGAGATTGGGGAGATGGATAGCAAGGTAAGCGGGGGAGGGAAAGAGAAAGAAAATGACATTGTTGACCACCTCCTCTGAGGGCAGAAGATAGGAAGAGAGCCCATCACTCAGAGAGAGAGAGAGAGAGAGAGAGAGAGAGAGAGAGAGAGAGAGAGAGAGAGAGAGAGAGAGAGAGAGAGAGAGAGAGAGAGAGAGAGAGAGAGAGAGAGAGAGAGAGAGAGAGAGAGAGAGAGAGAGAGAGAGAGAGAGAGAGAGAGACACAGAGAGAGAGAGAGAGAGAGAGAGAGAGAGAGAGAGAGAGAGAGAGAGAGAGAGAGACACAGAGAGAGAGAGAGACAGAGAGAGAGAGAGAGAGAGAGAGAGAGAGAGAGAGAGAGAGAGAGAGAGAGAGAGAGAGAGAGAGAGAGAGAGACAGAGACACACAGAGAGAGAGAGAGAGAGAGAGAGAGAGAGAGAGAGAGAGATGATAAAGCCAGCATCCACCAGTCCTCCCAGGAGAGGTCTAGTCTGCAGCCAGGCCCATTTTACCCACTGCTCCCTCTGAGGCCTGTCCCAGAAAGCCTTTTAGAGGCCAGGACCAGCTCTGGACATAGATAAACCTCTTACCCCTTAATTACTACTCTCACGAGGCCTGCCAGAGTGTGTGTGTGTGTGTGTGTGTGTGTGTGTGTGTGTGTGTGTGTGTGTGTGTGTGTGTGTGTGTGTGTGTGTGTGTGTGTGTGTGTGTGTGTGTGTGTGTGTGTGTGTGTGTGTGTGTGTGTGTGTGTGTGTGTGTGTGTGTGTGTGTGTGTGTCTGCTAATAACAGCAGTGAAACCACAGAGAGCTAAAATCTCTTAGCCTGTCCCATCTGAAAGGGCTGAAAGGGACCCTGGCCAGAGTGGGATTATCTTCCATTCGAAAAAATTAAAATGTATTTTGTCCTGATAAGGACACCGTACAAACATTAATGCCTGGCAAGTCAATGTAGTGCATTTGAATGTGTGCCAGCAAACCAACTGCTGTCCATTTGTTAGCTATGCTGCATTTTGGTGTACATTCCTTTGTCCACTTAAATGTGATGAACGGTATGACATTTAACTGTGTTAACAACAGCCAGAGAACCTATGCTGTCAAATGCGGTGAGGAAAATCTAATTGAGAACCGGTTGCGACCCGTCAGGCTGACCAAGCCGGCGAGATTATCAGACCTTCGTCTTTCTTGTTGTTCACTAAGAAGATTATGTCCAGATTGTACAGGGAAAAGGAGAGATTTCTGTTTTAGTGCTGGCTGCAATAAATGTTAGAGTCAAACCAGGATCCAACTCTTACCCAATACCAGATCATTCAATCAAACCTCACTAAATCATTTCAAAGAGGCACTGTAAGGGAACATTTCAGTGGCCTACTGAGAGTCAACAATGAACTTCCTATACTAATTTTACATTTGAGTAATTTAGCAAGAGCTCTTATCCTGAGTGACATAACGTAGTGAGTGCATACGTTTTCACCCCCCTAACCCCCCAATGGGAATCGAACCGGCAACCCTGGGGTTGCAAGCGCCACACTCTACCAACTGAGCCACACTTGCTCCCTTCACATACTATACTGTGTGTGATTGACAGATGACATCATTAGGGTTATAGGTGCTCATTCAGTCTATCAAAAGACCAGAGGACAAAGACACCTTACAGTGTGTGATCCTCCTGTTTGGCAATGCTGATTCAACGTAGCTCATCCTCCAAATGCCATCCCTTTGATCAGTTCCCGCCTTTAAATCCAAGATGGCAGCCCAGTTTGCCTCAAAGTCATGTCAAGTGTCAATTAGCATTAGTGGCTAATGCACAGACTGCTCTGGAAACTGACTGTATTCATGTTTCTCGGGACTATGGGACTTTAATTGTTCTATTTGATCTTTGTTGGGAGTACAACATGGATGGAACAGTGGCTTGAAAAAGCGTGCATTCTTCTCAGTGACTGCTAATCGACCGTTAAACTAACAGCCCAAAAAGCACGCAGTGCAGTTAGCACTGTTAGCGCCCGAAGCCAGCAGAGAGAGAGATGACTACCGCTAGCTTTTTATTCAATCCTCCCCTACTGTAGTGTCCAATAGGCCCTTAGTGGATGCCGCAGACCGGCTAATGTAAAGGAAGAAAATGATCAAAATCTATTTCCATTTCATAAAACTTTTAATTTCCCAAACAGTCGAACGCAGAGGGGCTACCGGTCAATGAAGTATTTCCTAATGAGGCAAGGAGACAAAAGCACTTGGCCACATACTTAAGCCAAATGATTGGGGAAGGAAAGGGATTCTCCCTTGGCGGTGGGAGTATGTGTGCTGCTCAGGCGTACTAACTTCTAACATCCCCAAAGTCAGCCCTGATTCCAATGCTGGATGAACTCTCACTCTCTAGACCAGGGATGGGCAACTGGGGCCCGCGGACCAAAAATAATGACATGTACAGTACCAGTCAGAAGTTTGGATACACCTATACGTTTAAAAAGAAAACTATTTTCTACATTGTAGAATAGTGAAGACATCACAACTATGACATAACACATATGGAATCACGTAGTAACCAGAAATATTATGTTTGAGATTCTTCAAAGTAGCCACCCTTTGCCTTTTTTATTTATTGATTTATTTCTCCTTTATTTAACCAGGTGGGCAAGTTGAGAACAAGTTCTCATTTACAACTGCGACCTGGCCAAGATAAAGCAAAGCAGTACGACACATACAACGACACAGAGTTACACATGGAGTAAAACAAACATACAGTCAATAAAAAAGTCTATACACTATGTGAGCAAATGGGGTGAGATAAGGGAGGTAAAGGCAAAAAAAGTTCATTGTCACACCCTGACCATAGTTTGCTTTCTATGTTTCTATGTTTTGGTTGGTCAAGGTGTGAGCTGAGTGGGCATTCTATTTTACATGTCTAGTTTGTCTAGTTCTATGTTTGGCCTGATATGGTTCTCAATCAGAGGCAGGTGTTAGTCGTTGTCTCTGATTGGGAACCATATTTAGGTAGCCTGTTTGGTGTTGGGTTTTGGTGGGTGATTGTCCTTGTTCTGTCTCTGTGTTACTTTGCACCAGTATTAGGCTGTTTCGGTTTTCGTGTTACGTTTTTATTTGATTCGTGTTTACTTTGTTTCATTAAACATGGATCACAATAGCCATGCCGCATTTTGGTCTGACTCTCCTTTGCCTACAGAAAACTGTTACAGCCATGGTGGCGAAGTAAATACAATATAGAAAGAAACACTGGAATGGTATATTTGCAGTGGAAGAATGTGCAAAGTAGAAATAAAAATAAAGGGGTGCAAAGGAGGAAAATAAATAAATAAATAAAGTAGGGGAAGAGGTAGTTGTTTGGGCTAAATTATAGATGGGCTATGTACAGGTGCAGTAATCTCTGAGCTGCTCTGACAGCTGGTGGTAAAAGCTAGTGAGGGAGATAAGTGTTTCCAGTTTCAGAGATTTTTGTAGTTCGTTCCAGTCATTGGCAACAGAGAACTGGAAGGAGAGGCGGCCAAAGTAAGAATTGGTTTTGGGGGTGACCAGAGAGATATACCTGCAGGAGCACGTGCTACAGGTGGGTGCTGGTATGGTGACCAGCTAACTGAGACAAGGGGGGATTTTACATAGCAGGGTCTTGTAGATGACCTGGAGACAGTGGTTTCACGATGAGTATGAAGCGAGGGCCAGCCAACGAGAGTGTACAGGTCGCAGTGGTGGGTAGAATATAGGGCTTTGGTGACAAAACGGATGGCACTGTGATAGACTGCATCCAATTTATTGAGTAGGGTATTGGAGGCTATTTTGTAAATGACATCGCCGAAGTCAAGGATTGGTAGGATGGTCAGTTTTACGAGGGTATGTTTGGCAGCATGAGTGAAGGATGCTTTGTTGCGAAATAGGAAGTCAATTCTAGATTTAACTTTGGACTGGAGATGTTTGATGTGAGTCTGGAAGGAGAATTTACAGTCTAACCAGACGCCTTGTTATTTTTAGTTGTCCACATATTCTAAGTCAGAATTTTCCAGAGTAGTGATGCTGGACAGGCGGGCAGGTGCAGGCAGCGATCGTTGAAGAACATGCATTTAGTTTTACTTGTATTTAAGAGCAGTTGGAGGCCACAGAAGGAGAGTTGTTTGACATTGAAGCTCGTCTGGAGGGTTGTTAACACAGTGTCCAAAGAAGGGCCAGAAGTATACAGAATGGTGTTGTCTGCGTAGAAGTGGATCAGAGACTCACCAGCAGCAAGAGCGAAATCATTGATGTATACAGAGAAGAGAGTCGGCCCAAGAATTGAACCCTGTAGCACCCCCATAGAGACTGCCAGAGGTCCGGACAACAGGCCCTCCGATTTGACACACTGAACTCTATCAGAAAAGTAGTTGGTGAACCAGGCGAGGCAATCATTTGAGAAACCAAGGCTATCGAGTCTACCGATGAGGATGTGGTGATTGACAGAGTCGAAAGCCTTGGCCAGGTCAATGAATATGGCTGCACACTATTGTTCTTATCGATGGCGGTTAAGATATCGTTTAGGACCTTGAGCGTGGCTGAGGTGCACCCATGACCAGCTCTGAAACCAGATTGCATAGTGGAGAAGATGCGGTGGGATTCGAAATGGTCAGTAATCTGTTTGTTGACTTGGCTTTCAAAGACTTTAGAAAGGCAGGGTAGGATAGATATAGGTCTGTAGCAGTTTGGGTCAATGACAGCTTTGTACACTCTTGGCATTCTCTCTGGTTTCACCTGGAATGCATTTCAATTAATAGGTGTGCCTTGTTAAAAGCTCATTTTGTGGAATTTCTTTCCTTCTTAATGCGTTTGAGCCAATCAGTTGTGTTGTGACAAGGTAGGATGGGTATACAGAAGATAGACCTATCCATATTATGTCAAGAACAGTTCGACACTCCAACCCATCTCTCAGATTTGGTCCTGCCGTACATACCTACACGTACGCTACGGTCACAAGACGTATTGTCCCTAGAATTTCTAAGCAAACAGCTGGATGCAGGGCTTTCTCCTACAGATATACATTTTTATGGAATGATCTGCCTATCCATGCGAGAGACGCAGACTCGGTCTCGACCTTTAAGTCTTTACTGAAGACTCATCTCTTCAGTAGGTCCTATGATTGAGTGAAGTCTGGCCCAGGGGTGCGAAGGTGAACGACAAGGCACTGGAGCGAAAAACTGCCCTTGCTGTCTCTGCCTGGCCGGCTCCCCTCTCTCCACTGGGATTCTCTGCCTCTGTCCCTATTCCATGCCGTCCCTAGGATGGGTGTGTCACTTGAGTGGGTTGAGTCACAGACGTGATCTTCCTGTCTGGTTTTGTGCCCCCTCTGGCTCGTGCGGTGGAGGAGATCTTCGTGGGGTATACTCAGCCTTGTCTCAGGGTAGTAAGTTGGTGGTCTGTTGATATCTCTCTAGTGGTGTGGGGGCTGTGCTTTGGCAAAGTGGGTGGGGTTATATCCTGCCTGGTTGGCCCTGTCCGGGGTATCGTCAGACGGGGCCACGTGTCCCCCGACACATCCCTGTCTCAGTCTCCAGTATCTATGCTGCAATAGTCTATGTGCCAGGGTCAGTTAGTTATTTCTAGTATAATTATCCTGTCTTATCTCGTGTCCTGTATGAATGTCAGTGCTCCCTCTAATTCTCTCTCTCCTTCTGTCTCCCCTACCGGAGGACCTGGGCCCTTGGCCCATGCCTCAGGACTACCTGCCCTGATGACTCCTGGCTCTCCCCAGTCCACCTGGTCGTGCTGCTGCTCCAGTTTCAATTGTTCTGCTTGTAGGCTAGGGAAACCTGACCTGTTCACCAGACGTGCTACCTAGTCCCGGCCCTGCTGTTTTCGACTCGCCCTCTCTCTCTCTCTCTACCGCACCTGCTGTCTCGACCTCTGAATGCTCGGCTATGAAAAGCCAACTGACATTTACTCCTGAGGTGCTGACCTGTTGCACCCTCTACAACCACTGTGATTATTATTTGACCCTGCTGGTCATTAATGACCGTTTGAGCAATCTGGCCTTAAATGGCCACGTACTCTCCACCTGGCACAGCCAGAAGAGGACTGGCCAACCCTCAGAGCCTGGTTCCTCTCTAGGTTTCTTCCCAGGTTGCGTCCTTTCTAGGGAGTTTTTCCTAGCCACCGTGCTTCTACACCTGCATTGCTTGCTTTTTTGGGGTTTCAGGCTGGGTTTCTGTACAGCACTTAGTGACATCAGCTAATGTATAAAGGGCTTTATAAAGACATTTGATTGATTGATTAAATGTTTTTTTCCCCCTTCATCGATCTACTACACACACTACCCCAGAAGGTACAATTTAGAAACGTGGTTGTGAATCAGCAGTCACTCAATTAGCCCACGTCAGCAAAACATTTTTTTTAGATTGATCAATTAACAGTCAGCTATCTTCATTTGTGGTAAGTATGATTGAATTACTGACTGGCGCGGGGCCCACTGGTTATCGGATATCATATTGAAAACCGCAAACATTTTCCTCCACCCTATTGACAAAATGTGTAGAATTTCAGGAAATTAGTTATAAAATTGCTAAATCTTCTCCCCTCCCCATGGGAAAAAAAGTGTAACATTCAAGCAAACTGGCTTTACAACGGCAAAAGGGAATGAATGTTAAAACTGAGTTTATTTCTCTTTGCTGTTTCTAACTTTTTTTCTAGCGGGGGGGTTGGGGGGGTATGGATGCGGCTGTGGCCCCTCATGTATTTACTGTAGTGTTCTGTTGTCCTGCCCTGCTCTAGGCTCACTCAAATCAAATCACCAGGCTCTTTGAGAATCATAGCATCATCAAACGTAGCCGAGAGTGGCGTGTGGCTTTCTTTCATTATTGCAGAGCTCTGTGGGGATAGACGTTTGGCATGCCGAGGAATAGCTGAGGAACCCACGGGCACGGGAGAGGCACGGAGGAATGGAGTTTGGGAGGAGGGCATGATGATGACACGACTCAGGGGATAACGGGATTTAGGAGAAGAGACGGAGGGATGTGAAAGGAGAGGGTGGGATAGGAGGAGAGGAGTTGAGACAATGTCAGATTAGGAATGCTGAAAGAGGGGAGCAGCCCACCTATTAATTAATTCTCTCTCTCTCTCTCTCTCTCTCTCTCTCTCTCTCTCTCTCTCTCTCTCTCTCTCTCTCTCTCTCTCTCTCTCTCTCTCTCTCTCTCTCTCTCTCTCTCTCTCTCTCTCTCTCTCTCTCTCTCTCTCTCTCTCTCTCTCTCTCTCTCTCTCTCTATGATCTGATCTTACACTAGCTCTGGCCCAGGGCGTTCACACGTTCCTCTACTTAGGGTAAAACATGTGTTAGTAGAGGGACTTGCTAGTGCCGTGGACAAGAGCTAGTCTTACTGTATAACAAATACAGCAATCATCATGAAGATTGTACCATGAGATTTGATAACGGTTCATTTTTTTCTGCCGAGCTGAATGTTGACATTCATGAACACAGTTTCAAGATGTTAGGCTTTGGCCCAGTTCTTCATGAAAGGAGGTCTCTGTCGACCAGTTCTAAAAGGCAGTGCATGTTTACCTTGTGCCCCTATTGAGACGGAGAGAGGGAGGAGAATATGAGAGGGAAGATAAAAGAGTGAAGGATGCTGTGCCTATGCTGAAAAAGTGGAGTGTGTGTTTGTGTATGTTTGTGTGTGTAAGTTTGTGTATGTGTGAGTGTATGCGTGTAACTGCACCAGCTGCTGCCCACTCATCATGGTGCACCTGCTCTTTAAGCTAGAGACAAACCCCTTTGTCCCAATTGGTCCTTGTCAGATAGGCTGCCCACAGATGTGCGTTCTCATTGGCCGAGGGCACAGATTTGCAATTGCAGCTCTCTGAAAGAAGCTTCAAACAAAGTGGACACTCTGGCCTCTCACTGACACTCTCTCTCACACACACACACACACACACACACACACACACACACACACACACACACACACACACACACACACACACACACACACACACACACACACACACACACACACACACACACACACACACACACACACACACACACACACACACACCATCCCAATCTAACCATGTTAAGGAAACTAACTGTAATGGGGACACAAAGCGAGGCAGCTGTAGTCAATACACTAGGAGAGGGGGGGAGTATTTAAAATCCAAACACATTCAATTGAGAACCAAATGCAGCACCTGTTGGGCAAAACCAACAAGTATACAAAATGGATGAGGGGAGGGGGGTGTTTGGGCTCTTTCTCTGAGCGTTTTATTGGGGTTGGCAGTGAAGCTAGCAGGCTACTAATGCTGTGTGTGTGAGGGGAAGAGGAGGGAGGAGAGGGAGAAGAAGGAGAGGGATAGGCTGGCTGGCTTAGAGGCTTTGCTAGCTTTCCACATGAAAAAGTACTATAGTATTTACTGTAGTATACAGTAGTACTTACAGTTAACTAAAGTATAAATACTGTAGTAAAATAACTAGTATATACTATAGTAATTAATGTAGTGTTTTGACAGATTGTAGTATACATTTACATTTAAGTCATTTAGCAGACGCTCTTATCCAGAGCGACTTACAAATTGGTGCATTCACATCATACTGTAGTATGGATTGTTGTTCTTTTGTGGACTGTAGTGTACTATAGTATTTACTGTAGTGTTTTGGGGGCATTACTGTAATTTTTACAATAGTGATCTTGTTTTATTATCTTTGACATATAAGTGGAGGCTTTCTCCTTAAAAAATACTATAAGAGGATATTTTCTATAACCTGTAGGGAACACAATATATGGTCTTTATGTGGCATGTAGGTCTCTTACTTATGGGTGCGATATGGGGAGAGGAATGGGCAGGGTATATGCACATTAACTACTGTAGTATTTAGTATAGTTTAAAAAGGGTAGTGTTTTTGGAGACTGTAGTGTTTTTGTGGACATTTCTGTAGTATTTGCTACAGTGTTTTTCTTCCAGATAATACTTTTGTATTTACTATAGTATTCTACAACATTCTATGGTAATTACTACACATGATAGAGGGTTTCCACAGTGTGTAGTATTTTGTATGTGGGTTTAGCAGAGCGAACGTGCCAGGGCCCGTCCCCGTGAGAGGGGGGATTTGCACAGTTATACATCTGGTCTCTCTCTCTCTCTCTCTCTCTCTCTCTCTCTCTCTCTCTCTCTCTCTCTCTCTCTCTCTCTCTCTCTCTCTCTCTCTCTCTCTCTCTCTCTCTCTCTCTCTCTCTCTCTCTCTCTCTCTCTCTCTCTCTCTCTCTCTCTCTCTCTCTCTCTCTCTCTCTCTCTCTCTCTCTCTCTCTCTCTCTCTCTCTCTCTCTCTCTCTCTCTCTCTCTCTCTCTCTCTCAGAGCTTGGCTTTATTTACAAACTCTCAGGGATTCATAAGATGTGAGAGACTGATGGGAGTGGAGGATTGGGACGGGGCTGAAAGGAGGAGAGGAGAAGTGGAGTACGGAGGAAGGAGAGCAGCTCACAGCTGTGTTCTTTTAGAAGTAGAGCTGCACAGCTGAGACGGGCGGGGATGGATGGGGAGGAGAATGCTCATGTTTGAGATGGTTCCCAGGAGAGACTAAGTGATGGAGAGATAAAGAGGGATGGAGAGAGGTGGAGAGAGAGAGTTGGAGAAAGAGAGAGGTGGGTGAGAGAGGTAAAGAAGTGTGTGTGTGAGAGGGATAGAAGGAGAGAGTGATTGAGTGAGTGAGAGAGAGAAAGAAAAGAGATGAAGTAGAGAGAGAGAGAGAGAGAGAGAGAGAGAGAGAGAGAGAGAGAGAGAGAGAGAGAGAGGCAGCGAGGGAGGGTTCGAGGGATGCTTTGGATGGTGCCGTATACCCTGATACTCCCTGGCTTTGGGCCAGTCGCTCCCTCGCCTCACCGGCAGGTCGATTTCGAACCCCCAGGCTGGAAAGATCAACAGCCTTTTGGGAGGCAACACACGCCACATGACTCCAAAACAAAAGCTCATGCACAAACGCTCTCCATAAGTCACAAAAGCCCCAGAAGCCCCGGTCCCTTAGGTCATCGGCAAAATTCAGCATGTGCAACATCTCTCAACCAATCAGTGGTCAGGGCCTAAGCATTAATAGATGAATAAATCCATCATAAGGTTCTTATATTAAAGCCTCTCTCAGTCAGTTTTCCTCCTGCTCGACTGCTCCAACCAGACCGTGGCAGGTCTGGGTTCAAGTACTATTTACAATTTTTCAAATACTTTTGAGTGTTCGCTCTCAACTGCCTGGAATGCAAGATGGGCAGGGTTTACAGTATTGGGGCTATTCTGTTGGTTCCATTAAGCCAGTCACACTCAATTAAGAACAGATAAAGCATTTGAAGTTACTTCGAGTAGTATTTGAACCCAGGTCTGGATTGTGGTGGGTACAGAGCTGTTATTTGGCTAATCAATTATCGGGTCAAAAGGGGGGAATTAATTCCAGCCAATGTAAGGGACTGCCTTTGACTCGGATTGAATGTATTGTCTTGCAATCTTCTATGCATCACCTATATGTTTAGACAGGTGTCACGTTCGTCATAACGAGGAGACCAAGGCGCAGCGTGATAAGAATATATTTGTCTTTATTTACACAAAGAACACTAAACGACCTAACCAAACGTGGCGCTATACGACACGAGTGCTGAAAGGCAACTACACATAGACAATAACCCACAAAACCAAAATGGAAAAAGGCAACCTAAATAGGATCCCCAATCAGAGACAACGATAAACAGCTGTCTCTGATTGGGAACCAATTTAGGCCACCATTGACCTACAAATATACCTAGACAATACCAAAACCCCATAGAAGTACAAAAACCCTAGACAAGACGAAAACACACAAAACCACCTCGTCACACCCTGACCTAACCAAAATAATAAAGAAAATAAAGATAAGTAAGGGCGTGACAACAGGGCTATATAAATGGTGTTGTTTCCCACACTTTCCCACTGTACGGTGTCCATTTTAGGATGTGAAAGACATGAAGTACAACGTCAGGAAGGACAACATAGATCTTGGCATTACACCTCTGGTGTCTTCCCACTGAGCACAGATGATCAGTTCAACGTCTAGTTAGGATTTACATTTGGTTGAGATGTCAACTAATGTGAATTAAATCCGGAAACAACAAAACATTTCACCATGTTATTATTGGATTTAGGTTAAAAGTTTGGTGGAAAAAAGGACAACATTCCTTTACGTTGACGACTTTTTCCCAAATCCAATCAGTTTTCCACGTTGGTTCAACGTCATCACACTGAATTATTTTGTTGAAATAACGTGGAAACAACATGGATTCAACCAGGTCTTGCCCAGTGGGTTTAATCGACTTCATAATGTCCTACAAAATAGGAAATTAGTATTAAACTCAGTCAACATAATCTCAAATTGGTTTCACTGCCAAACCATACAGAATATTTTTTCTCTGTCTATCCAAACCACTGACCAAACAATGACCTTGACTTCTACAGTACATTTCACATTTATGTCCAAAAACACAGCCAGACAATTCATTCGTATTTTGAATGCGGAGACCGTTGTGACATTCTACAATACATTTCCAGTTTGAACGCTTAAAACCACAAAGTTACAACATCATTTATCCTAGCGCGTATTATCCTTGGATCACCTATTTTGACCAGGGGACTTATAAGTGCACCTACAGTATTAGCTAGGAATTAGACAGTTCGGCCAAGTCAAACCTCAATGCCAGTCAAAATACGAAAATAATCAAATAACCATTTCACAGACAGGAGTGTGTTTTCCCCTCAGTGGACCGTAACCAGTAACCTCTGTGGTCTGCGTCTATGGTTTTGGGTAACGTTTGGATAACGTCCCTCAATGACTTCCAGTGTTCCAAATGACTTCATGTTACCGCAGTCATAAGATTGGACCAAGAACATAGTGGACGATTGGTCCAAAACGTGGCAAGGAACCAAGGGTCCAATAATCTCGACTTCAGAATCCATCTTCTCTGTGCAATATCTTGATAATAACAATAATAGGAGATGTTTTCCATATGGGGACATATTGCAGATATTCCTTGAGAAAGTCCTTACTCCAGTGACACGTGTCATCTACATGTTTGCGTTTCAACCTTGGCCGACCTCTCAGCAGTTGTCAATCTCTTCTCGTTGCCATTGGAATCGTCATTAGTTTATATACAGATGTGGGATCTGAATTTGATCACCCTGCTGCAGGAGAACGTTCCTGAAATGTAAAACCTGTAGTGTATTTGAGGTTTAAAAAGGCTTCTGAAGTTTGTAATTTCCACTTACAAATTTCAGACCTGATTTCCTCTTCTGAAAAATGCATCAGCCCCTACAAAAAAATGTCCATTCATTATAATCTGCATAATAGTTCACATTTCCTGTTGCTGCAGGGTTATTTAGCAAATTGTCTCAAATTAACTACCATCTCTCGGTAGTTACTCTCTCAGTATCCTTAGGGTAAAAGTAAGTGAGAAAACGTTGTGAGTTTGCAGTGAGAGTAAAGCAAAATAGTGAATTAGCTTGCTTTCATGAATGCTCTTCTATGCTAATGCCTCTCTTCTCACACTCATTTATTCTCTCTCTTCCGCTCCTTCTTTCCTTCTCTCTCTCTCTCTCTCTCTCTCTCTCTCTCTCTCTCTCTCTCTCTCTCTCTCTCTCTCTCTCACTTTCTCCCTCACTCCCACTTTTTCACTCATCCCATCATTCTCTGTCCCTTCCTCTCCCTCCCTCCCTCCCTCCCACCCACCAGCTCTCCTACTAATCATTAGTTGGTGCCACTACACAGCTGCACCACGACATATCACATATGCATCTTGGTACGAGCCAGCAAAACACAGCCCAAGCAGACTGGTTCCATCCAGATCTCATATGTCATTAATGCTTACGTTAATAGAGTAATTCTCTACAGCTGGTCACAAAGGTTTAAACTGTGTTAACTCCAAACAGGGACACAGTCAACTACACTGCAAGAGCCTCTACGCTGGTCTGCGATGTCTGAAATGATCTGCACTGTATATAAAAGTCCTGTCTTATTGGATGTATCGATAAGGAGAGGTCTACAGTTGAAGTCGGTAGTTTACAAACACTTAGGTTGGAGTCATTAAAACTTGTTTTTCAACCACTCCACCAATTACTTGCTAACAAACTATAGTTTTGGTAAGTTGGTTAGGGCTTCTACTTGTGCATGACACAAGTCATTGTTCCAACAATTGTTTACAGACAGATTTTTTTTCACTTATAATTCACTGTATCCCAATTCCAGTGGGTCAGAAGTTTACATGCACTAAGTTGACTTTGCCTTTAAACAGCTTGGGAAATTCCAGAAAATGATGCCATGGCTTTAGAAGCCTCTGATAGGCTAATTGACATAAATTTAGTCAATTGGAGGTGTACCTGTGGATGTATTTCAAGGCCTACCTTCAAACTCAGTGCCTCTTTGCTTGAAATGAGAAAATCAAAAGAAATCCGCCAAGACCTCAGAAAGAAAAATTGTAGACCTCCACAAGCATTTCGCTACACCCGCAATAACATCTGCAAAGCACATGTATGTGACCAGTCACATTTGATTTGATACCTCTGCACAACAAATCATAAGTGAAAGGTGCTGTATAACCATGAAGAGACGTCAGGTTTCTAACCTGCTGCCAACCAGACAACAGAGCAATATGAAAGATTTGAATATGTTCCCGTATCAGACCTGGCATATTTTCATTCTTCACATCTCTCCTAACACACACACACACACACACACACACACACACACACACACACACACACACACACACACACACACACACACACACACACACACACACACACACACACACACACACACACACACACACACACACACACACAAACACACACACACACACACACACACACACACACAGACACACACACACACACACACTCTACAAGGTTCGGACAACCTTCTAGACATTGTGACACCTTGTCAGAGATAAGCGACATTTCTCTGACACATTCGCGAAAGACATAAACAAAAGCACCCATTTTTCTCACGACCTCATCCGTCAAGCTTTCACAGCTTGTGTTCCCCCGTGTCAAAACATTGGGCTCTTTTTTCTCTGTTGCCCCTGCCGACATCTATAGAAAAGAGCACATTCCGCAATCACTGGTGTTTTGCCCTACAGTATAAACAATACATTGAGCCAAAATGGGAGAAAGTAAAATCTACTTGTATTGAAAACTTTTTAAACAGGTCAAGGAGCAGAAAGGCTTTTGCATGTCCTAGAGTATTCTCTGGAAACACACACACGCTTTGAAAATGTTTTCGGGGCCATTTGAAAAGTAACAGAATGTTCCCTTGCTTTGAAATGTTTATTTACCCCCTGATTTTCTATGAGAGAGAGAGAGAGAGAGAGACAGAGAGAGAGAGAGAGACAGAGAGAGGAGACAGAGAGAGAGACAGAGACAGAGACAGAGACAGAGACAGAGACAGAGACAGAGACAGAGAGAGAGAGAGAGAGAGAGAGAGAGAGAGAGAGAGAGAGAGAGAGAGAGAGAGAGAGAGAGAGAGACAAACACACCCTACAGAGCCCCAGGACAACAGCACAATTAGACCCAACCAAATCATGAGAAAACAAAAAGATAATTACTTAACACATTGGAAAGAATTAACAAAAAAACAGAGCAAACTAGAATGCTATTTGGCCCTACACAGAGAGTACATAGCGGCAGAATACCTGACCACTGTGACTAACCCAAAATTAAGGAAAGCTTTGACTATGTACAGACTCAGTGAGCATAGCCTTGCTATTGAGAAAGGCCGCCGTAGGCAGACATGGCTCTCAAGAGAAGACAGGCTATGTGCTCACTGCCCACAAAATGAAGTGGAAACTGAGCTGCACTTCCTAACCTCCTGCCCAATGTATGACCATATTAGAGAGACATATTTCCCCCAGATTACACAGATCCACAAAGAATTCGAAAACAAATCCAATTTTGAAAAACTCCCATATCTACTGGGTGAAATTCCACAGTGTGCCATCACAGCAGCAAGATTTGTGACCTGTTGCCACGAGAAAAGGGCAACCAGTGAAGAACAAACACCATTGTAAATACAACCCATATTTATGCTTATTTATTTTATCTTGTGTCCTTTAACTATTTGTACATTGTATATATTGTATATATATATATATATATATATATATAAATAAGTCTCAATACACCATGATTGTGTCACGAAACCATGAAAAGTTGTGCACCTAAGCTGAGATCTGGTGTTGGGAGGGGCTTTGAATGTAAACCCAATGTAAGTGTTTTAATACACCGAATGTTCTTTAAAACAGAAACGAAGTACCCTGAAATACCCAAAGTGGTTCATCACCTGAATATTGGTGTTTTTGAGAGAATGTGTGAAAACACTTCTTAGGGTTTCAGTGCATGTAAAAGGCAGCGTCAAAACACAAAAACTTTGTTTCTCATAAAATCAATGGTTTATAAATGCAAGTGGTTTATAGCCTAAATATTGGTTGATGATAAGAGACTACGGAGATGACAAAATCTCCAAAAATGCTTCCCCCGAAAGTTCTGCTCCTGTTTGTTGGTACGTCCAGCAGACATGTAAAATACGACCATACAATACATTATTCAAAAAGGTACTAAAAAGTACAGCAAAAATATGGAATTGTGGAATTCCACCTTAAATCTTCTTCATTTAGACAGATTGGGAAAAGGACAGGCAGAACAGATGATACATTTCGTTAGAATGTTACCCGCTCAACCACACAGCCACACTGTAGGAAATGACTCTGTGGTGAATTGAAATAGTTTGGCGGTAACACACCCGGGTTAGTCACCACTCTCCCCAACGAAGACCAGGTATAATTTCCCTGCTCCAACCCTTCATTCTGTTTATCTCACCTATCTCTATCCCCTCTAATCATTTCAGAACTGTCTCAATAAAATGGATGCAAGTCGTTTCAATTATTCACTATTTCCATTTGACCAAAATAATGTACAAATATATGTGTCCTTTATGAGGATAACAAAGACAGAGAACATTGAGTGATTGAACTCATTAGAAGTCTTTGGTTTGAATCACCTTGCATTTCCTGTCTTGCCACTTGACTCTGTTTTCAGAGGATTGTGGGTAATTCAAACAATTAGGACTTTGTGATTTTTTTCTTCTCTCACACAATGTCGTGTGCATGTTTGAAGAAAGAAAACTCTAACGTTAAGCTTGTTGTGCCATGATGTGTAATGGATCATGACGAGCAGTTATCAAAACTGTCAGGCAAAATGACGTTCAACGAAAACTGCACCCATTCCCACATTCATTATTGTTAATGAAAGATGTGAAGGCAGAATCCTCAAGTTCTTGCAGTTCAACCTTCAGTTGGGTCTGACAATGCCTGCCAAAATTTGTATAGAAAGGCAAGTTCTCAAATACATAAAATAAAGTTAAACATTAAGACACTCCAGAAAAAGTCATCTACTTCGGTACTAGACGGGATTCAAAACATCGTAATGGTGTTTAGAAGCTTTAGAGAGAGGAAACTACACCAAAAGAGAAGGGATCAACAGAACTTAACAGAACTTGAAACACCAAAATAGTGTTTTCAATATTTTCTGTGAGTGCTCCCAGTCCCTGGCAAGGTGTTGCACAACGCTTGATTTAGTGGTGTTACAACACACCATGCAATATTTCAAAACATCTCAGGATGATGTGTTTCAATACTCCAGCACTGTTAAGGTTCCGTCTCCTTCAAGATGGTGGCGAGCTCATTGTTACAAAGCACTTCATTTTAACAGTGTTGGGTCAGTTCCTACCTAGGAGGCTCTAGCAGTGAGTGTCACGCTATCACCTTTCCCAAATACCAGCGCCATAAAGATATGGACTTGTTTATGGCTACATATATTGCCGGGGAAGGTGAGCTTAATGGTGCCAAAAAGGAGAAGTCAGATAAGAGAGATGATAGATTGACAGCCAGGCAGGCAAGCGCATCTACATTTCTATGGTCGTCATTGACGGTGTGTGTGTGGTGTGTGCGTGTGTGTCTGTCTAAGACTGTGTGTGTGTGTGTGTGATGTGTGTGTGTCTCTCTCTCTCCATCCATGTGTGTGTTTGTGGAATGAAACTGTCACCCTCAGAGTAGCTAGATGTATCGAGCCCATAATTCTGCTTGTCTGGGTTTCATTAGCTAGAGCTGGGATCTTAAACTATGCTCATCATCCAACTGTAGGGGTGGAAAACACTAAATCACACTATGCCATGTGCAATAATATCCCCAAAGGCTTTAAGACTAGTGTTCTGTGCTGACCTCAATACAAAATGTATTTAAAAAAAAACATGTACATTTGCATCTTTGCTAAAAATGCATTTAACGACTCAAAAAGCATATACAGTGCTTTCAGAAAGTATTCACACTCCTTGATTTTTTTCACATTTTGTTGTGTTACAAAGTAGGATTAAAATGTATTTAATTGTCTTATTTGTGCTTAGCTCTATTCTGTTTTTTTTGCCATAAAAAACTCCCTAGTCCTTGCTGATGACAAGCATACCCATAACATGATGCAGCCACCACCATGCTTGAAAATATGAAAAGTGATACTTAGTGTTGCGTTGGATTTGCCCCAAAAATAACGCTTGGTATTCAGGACATAAAGTTTGTTTCTTTGCCAAAATTTTAGCAGTTACTTTAGTGTCTTATTGCGAACAGGAATGTTTTTATTCCGTACAGGCTTCCTTCTTTTCACTTTGTCAATTAGGTTAGGATTGTGGAGTAATTACAATATTGTTGATTCATCCTACATTTTATCCTATCACAGCCATTAAACTCTGTCATTGTTTTAAAGTTACCATTGGCCTCATGGTGAAATCCCTGAGCAGTTTCCTTCCTCTCTGGCAAATGAGTAAGTAAGGGCGTTTGTATCTTTGTAGTGACTGGGAGTATTGATACACCATCCAACGTGTAATCAAAGAGATATTCAATGTCTGCTTTTTATTTATTTTTACCCATCTACCAATAGGTGCCTATTTTTGCGAGGCATTGGAAAACCTCCCTGGTCTTTGTGGTTGAATCTGTGTTTGAAATTCACTGCTCAACTGAGGGACCTTAAAAATGGTTAAACAATGTTATTGCACACAAAGTGAGTGCATGCCTTCTTATTATGTGACTTGTTATGCAAATGTGTACTCCTGAACTTATTTAGGCTTGCCATAACAAAGGGGTTGAATACTTATTGACTTTTCATTTTTTTTTATTAATTTGTGAATATTTTGAAAAACACAATTCCACTTTGACATGATGGGGTATTGTGTGGAGTCTAGTGACAAAAATAAAGGCTGCAACACAACAAAATAAAAATAAAAAAGTGGAAAAAGTATAGGGCTTGCTGAAATGCATGTAATGACTGACAATGTTCCAGAAATGTATGGCTGTGACATCTAGGCTACAAGGTGGCCAAAGTGTTTAATCATTTGGCTTCCTAGATTTCCCTTTACATATTGATCGATGCAAATCATTTGTTTGGCCACCAAGCCAAAACTTTGTCAGTAGCTAGGTTTCCATCTACTTTTCCCACCAGCGATGTGTCTCCATGAAACTGACTTGTTGCGGATAATAGTCTGTGTGTGATAATGTAGTGCACATAAACAAAATAACCTTTGCCGTTAATTTCCAATGTACCAAATAAAAAATACAAGTTAAATTTCCATCGCCTTTTCAACTCTACTGTACTGATGGTTTTGTCAAAACAACTGCTGTGTTATATAGAAAATGTGCCCACTCTGGTCTTGGTACATGTGCTTCTCGAGCCAACAGCTTGCAGATACAGTACGGGTAGGCTACATGATGAGATCATTATGGATAAAGAGCGATATTATTTATATCTGTCAAAGGGCAGCCAAGCATCGATAATCTAGTTACCAGAACAAGACCCTCGATATTTATTGGACAGGAGCATCAAGCTCATCATCTTGCACTTTCACCATCCTGTGAAGTTCATCATTACTTATCTCATCTGTAGCCTAATAAACTGCATTCTTTCCCGAGTCGTAGTGGGAGGACCGCACAACATATCATCGCGTGACTACAAGTTTCCTTCTATATGATGGTTAATATATCAATATTTGCGCATGAAGTCATTTCCACCACTATTTCTCCCCCAAATAACTTTGCAGACACAAAAGATCCCACCATGTCGAATGAACAAATTGTCTTTCGGCATTTATAAAATTAGACATTCGCATTTCATGTTTCCATCGGCCCGTTTGTGACGCATCGGGTAATTCATCCGCATGAATTGGTTGGATGGAAGCGTGGGTCGTGACAGCCTTTCAATTGTGATGGGGAGTAAAATCATTTCACATCAAAGGGATGCAGAAGGCGGTCAGTTCGTGGAACGACCCCAGTACACGTTCATTTTATTACATTTTTGATTCAACCTTTATTTAACTAGGCAAGTCAGTTAAGAATACATTTTTTATTCACAATTGACGGCCTAACGAAAGGCAAAAAGGCCTCCTGCCGGGGACGGGGGCTGGGATTCAAAATAAAATACAATTAGAGGACAAAACACACATCACTGACAAGAGAGACAACACAACACTACATACAGAGAGACCTAAGACAACAACATAGCAAGGCAGCCACACGTGACAACACAGAGTGGTAGCAACACAACACCACAACAACGTGGTAGCAACATAACATGGTAGCAGCACAACACATGGGATAAACATTATTGGGCACAGACAACAGCACAAAGGGCAAGAAGGTAGAGAACAACGACACATCACGCCGAAGCAGCCACCACTGTCAGTAAGAGTGTTCACGATCGAGTCTTTGAATGAAGAGATGGAGATACCACGGTCCAGTTGGAGTGTTTGTTGCAGCTTGTTCCAGTCGCTGGCTGCAGCGAACTGAAAAGAGGAGCGACCCAGGGATGTGTGTGCTTTGGGGGCCTTTAACAGAATGTGACAGGCAGGACGGGTGTTGTATGTTAAGTTCAATGCTCTCGTCAACTTTGCTTGTTTATTTGCCATGATGCACTCTTAATAAGAGATAGATGGTTAAGAAGAGATAGATAGTTAAGAAGAGATAGACAGAGAAGATAGTTAAGAAGAGATAGATGGTTAAGAAGAGATAGACAGAGAAGATAGTTAAGAAGAGATAGATGGTTAAGAAGAGATAGACAGAGAAGATAGTTAAGAAGAGATAGACAGAGAAGATATTTAAGAAGAGATAGATAGTTAAGAAGAGATAGATGGTTAAGAAGAGATCGTTAAAAAGAGATAGACAGGCAGGCAGGGAAGTGCAGTGCATTGCCATTCTCATGGTTGTCAGAGAAGGTGCAGTCTGTGTATGAGGAATGAAGCTGCCAACACCAGAGTAGCTAGATTTATTCATCCCATAATTCTGCCTGTCTGGGTTTCATTATCTACAGCTTGGATCTTAAATTATGCTCATCACCCAACCGGAGGTGTGGAAAACACTATATCACACTAAGCAATGTGTAATAATCGGAGGCCTTGAAGTTGTTGCCGGGTGCAACTGGCGTCATACTGTCATCCTAACCTTCTGTGCTGACCTCAACACAACCCTGGGGACTTTAACCGATGTTATCGAATGACAAAATGCACTTTATTTTTAGAAGTAGGCACGTGTGTTCACTTTGCTGGTGAGATGGTAAATAACGGTTTCTGTGTGTGTGTGTGTGTGTGTGTGTGTGTGTGTGTGTGTGTGTGTGTGTGTGTGTGTGTGTGTGTGTGTGTGTGTGTGTGTGTGTGTGTGTGTGTGTGTGTGTGTGTGTGTGTGTGTGTGTGTGTGTGTGTGTGTGTGTGTGTAATTATGGGTTTTGAAATAGCTCATATCTTGCAACAGGGTTTGTTTTTCAGTGATTAAGGATCGTTTACGTTCATTTAATAAATCTTTCGGGGGTTGGCATTTGATTAAACAGAACAGACAGTTTGAAAGCTATTCTAGGTATGGTCCGTAACAGTAGTCTGTGGGAACACCAGGATGACTAACAGATGCCTCAGGTACTTCTCTATCTGTGCCATTCCCAATAAGCAGAAACCTGTGATCAGTTAAACATTTCCTTAGCCCAACCATTACCACTATCAGGTAAAGCTAAATCTGACCTTAGATGATTACCTGCATGTTAGACTTTACAGTAGCAGCTAAACAGACATGTCCTGGCGCATGTACAGTGCAGTGGAGTCATTAAGTTAAATGAATAGAATATGTAACATAATGCGTGTCGGCAGGCTTGGGAAAAAAAGTGATTTGGTCTGACAGATACCACCTCTGATAGGGAATATGAAGTGAAGGCAGCCTGGAGGTTTGCGTGTGGTAGGTGGAAACAAGTATAAGGCCCACGTTCATTCCTGTCACATGAAATTTCACGAAGCCCTAATAAGGTAGAATGTTCCATGTTCCATCCTTATAAGAGATTAATGTGCCTAAATAAGAATGTGTAGGCCTACAGTACTGAAGGGGGAAAAAAATAGCTGGACTGCTGCATGTCTGTGTATACAGAGAGATAAGAGGACGCTGGTTTTATTGCATTCACGATGTATATATTTTGGATGTAGCTGGAAAGCTAAAGCAGGAAAATAACAAAAAACATCTGGGGAAGAAAATGTTAGGACTGTTACAGTTCAGATGTAAGCGACCAGTATGATGAGGGCAGATGTTAGTCAGAAGGCCCCCTGAGGACCTATAGGAGCTCTGCACCCTAGGCTGCCCTGGCTATAGCCTGACTGTAAAAGGCTGTGTGTTGATTTAACTAGGGCTGAAGAGAGCGATTGTAACAGCACTCCGAGCAGCATACAGTTTACCAAGACGCCAGGGATCTCCCCAAGTGACTTATAGAAGAGAGTTCAAACTGTCCAAGTATTGTAGGAAATATACTTTTAGCCAAAGGAACACACATGATTCTTGACATTTTAATATTTTTTGTTTGTTTTGTTAACTTTTTTCTCTCCCCCCGATGCTATTCTTGCTTTCCGGCGTCACGGTAATGCGAGACGACAATGTGAACTTTGGGCCAACAAATTGTGGCCCCGTTGTCTGACGTTGCTACTCTCAGGAGTCCGTGCTAGTCTGTTCAGGAATACAGCTAGGTTTCTATCGCTGCTTGTCATCACTGCCTCCCGTCAAGACTAGGAGTGCGGGGGGACTGGGGAGGGGTTCAGATAAAACGACTCCAACATCACACCCCTCTGCTATCCGAGACAGGAGATACCACTGTACTCCTGTCAATTGGCACGGCTCGCAATTAGGATCAAATGGGCTATCTATGGAACATGTGACCAACCCCCTTGTCTATTTTTATCATAAGCGGGATGACAACATTGGCACATTGAATCTCTAGAGAACAGAAACATGCACAGTATGCCATAGGCCCTGGTTACATCAAAGCATTGGCTAATGCTAGGTTATCGCATGCTATGTCTATCGCTATGGTTGCATGCTAAGCCTTTGGCTAATGCTAGGCTATCGTATGCTATGTCTATCTCTATGGTATGTATGGTAAAGCTGCATTTGCAGCCCATGTGCTATAGTGGTGCAGACATACTAGGGCCAAATGTTAGTCATATATAGATAGCATTTGTAAAGACCTTGTCATCAGATCTTAGAGTGGTTCACATTAGGTCAGAATAACTATCACTAACCTCATCCACCTTAAGAAAATATATTTCATTCCCAGTCAGGAGACACTATGTTTACAGTAGGTAAACATGTTACAAAACCTAACATGACTTTGGAGTGGACAAAACGCACCATTACATTCTGTATGATCATAAGGTGCTCACCGTAAAGGCATGGGTGATCACCAAATGCCATAACCTCCTAATTCTCTCATTGTCCATCACCGTACCAAGACGCTAGAAGTGAGGAATGGTATGGAGATGTATGTGTAGGTGTGCATGCATGCTTTCTTAACATACCTAGCAGTTGCACTCCACGGGTCAACCCATAGACATCTATCAGTCCCCACAGAGGTTCTCCTGTTCTCACCCCACTGAAGAACAACATTGGGTTGGACTCATTGATTCTATAGAAGACCCGGCCCTTCTTGTCCACCCAGAAGGCGATGACGTTCCCTTCGTTGGCGAACTCCTCAGGGAGTGCCTTGGCCCAGAAGCCACTCTGGGAGACCAGGTCAGGACAGGCATACTTGGGCAGGCTGTCTGGGTTGATACGGGACGGGTCTTTAGCCGTGAAGCCCAGACGGAGAGCGCCGCTCCAGCAACACTGCTTCTTAGTGATCTGCGGAAGGAGGACAGACTGTGATAGGTCGATGGTCTTAGAGCAGTTTGTCGTAGCATAAGAGTGTAAGGGTCTCGGATTGTACTTCATAAGGAAGTCTAAATGTTGCCTTGAAGTTTGAAGGTTCCCTTTGTGTATTGTCTGTCAATGAGATTCCATTTTGTGACCGAGGCCTATACAATGCTGACAGGTTGCAAAAGAAAGCAAGTAATGGGCCTATTTGGTTGGTTGAGTGAATGGCTTGCCTTGGTTGTATAACTGTACTAGGGTTTCCGTTAGTAAAATATGGTGGCAGACCTTTGACAGGCAGCATTTTAATTTACCGGACATTGCATCATTTTCATTTTCCCGGACATTTAAGACATTTAACGGACCCAATATGCATTGGGTGCGTAACCTGATAAGGGCGTCCACCCACAGTGACAGAAATCCCATTTAGATTATGGCAATTCATCTCAACAGACCATGCGACTCTAGGACGCAATGGCGTGCGTCCTTCTTACAGAAATCCGATGCGCAATTTGAAAATAACTGCCACATTTGATTTTCCTCAGCTAACAACAGGAGTAATGAACAGCAAAATCACTAGCCTATGTCAATCTGCTATCCCCCATAGTTGAAAAGTGTACCTATTCTATTGGACAGCTTGTCGTTCCGTGTGAAAGAAATAGGCTATTACAAACTAAATCTGGGACAGCTGTGGGACGATAGTTCCCAAATTCATACAACTAGAAGACCTAGGCTACATCTCCAAAACAATGTAAAAAGCAATGACGCTCGTGCAACTGATCAGAATATTTAGCTTAAAATATTGATACGTTATTATTTCTTCACATTATAAGCGCAGCAATGCGCACAAGGCAGTAGGAAACATGCAAATGTATGTTTCATAATGCAAGTAGCAGGAAAACACAGTTGTCAGAAGCGCACAGAGAAAAATATATACAATACAACATGAGAGGAATAGGCTACTGGTTTCAATGGCATATGGAATACGGTACGTTTGGTTGGATTTTGGCTAGGCTACTTCGAAGCCAGGTAAGACATGCCTCATAATATGTACTGTAGTAAAACTTTCAGGTTTCAAACAGTTAAGTATATGTTTTCAAAATTCATACTGCCTTCAGCCCATTGCAAAGTGGTGTGTGACACACTAATGCCTGCCTAGTTGCCTATGCACTTGACTTGCGAATGGGAAGTGCAAAGCAATTACCAGTTGAGAAATAAAAATAGTAGCTCTTTTTAATCGTGGCCATCAAAACTGTTTTTAACAGGCGATTGCATTAAGAATTGTTGCACAATGATTGGGCTTATAAAAGCACGTTTCACTCCAGCACTAACGAACCAGCTGTTTGATGAGCTGTAGCAGAAAATCTCACGCTACAGCGACTGGTATTTCAATGGCTCCGGACATTTGAGTGAAAACCTCGCTGAGGTTTTAGCAGCTTTTCTTTCTTTTCTACAGGTTAACGGAAATCCTGAACTGTACCTAAATAAAACTAATGCAAAACAAAAGCCTACGTTGTCTTGAAGTTTAAGTGTACTTCAGAGCAGGGGTTCCCAAACCTTTTTCACTCAGGCTCCCATTGCAGCATCGGGGAACATCACGCGTTCCCCCCAGCGAGCGAGCCAAGTCTATTTTTGTGGGCACAAGCACTATATTGCAGGTTTAAAACATATTTCCTGCAGTTCTACACATTTGTCAAAGGGTGAGGAGAGCATTTATCAGTTTTAAAGATTATTTTATTTTAATTATATATATATATATATATATATATATATATATATATATATATATATATAATATATATATACAGTGAGGCAAACAAGTATTTAGTCAGCCATCAATTGTGCAAGTTCTCCCACTTAAAAAGGTGAGACAGACAAAATGAGAAAAAAATCCAGAAAATCACATTGTAGGATTTTTAATGAATTTATTTGCAAATTTTGTTGGAGAATAAGTATTTTGTTAAAACAAAAGTTTATCTCAATACTTCTTTCCTTTACACGGATCAGTCGTCCTGGTCCCTTTGCAGAAAAACAGTCCCAAAGCATGATGTTTCCACCCCCATGCTTCACAGTAGGTATGGTGTTCTTTGGATGCAACTCAGCATTCTTTGTCCTTCAAACACGACAAGTTGAGTTTTTACCAAAAAGTTATATTTTGGTTTCATCTGACCATATGACATTCTCCCAATCTTCTTCTGGATCATCCAAATGCTCTCTAGCAAACTTCAGACGGGCCTGGACATGTACTGGCTTAAGCAGGGGAACACGTCTGGCACTGCAGGATTTGAGTCCCTGGCGGCGTAGTGTGTTACTTAGGCTTTGTTACTTTGGGCCCAGTTCTCTGCAGGTCATTCAATAGGTCCCCCCGTGTGGTTCTGGGATTTCTGCTCACCGTTCTTGTGATCATTTTGACCCCACGGGGTGAGATCTTGCGTGGAGTCCCAGATCGAGGGAGATTATCAGTGGTGTTGTATGTCTTCCATTTCCTAATAATTGCTCCCACAGTCCCACAGTCTTCCCAGCCTGGTGCAGGTCTACAATTTTGTTTCTGGTGTCCTTTGACAGCTCTTTGGTCTTGGCCATAGTGGAGTTTGGAGTGTGACTGTTTGAGGTTGTGGACAGGTGTATTTTATACTGATAACAAGTTTGAAACAGGTGCCATTAATACAGGTAATGAGTGGAGGAAAGAGGAGCCTCTTAAATAAGAAGTTACAGGTCTGTGAGAGCCAGAAATCTTGCTTGTTTGTAGGTGACCAAATACTTATTTTCCACCATAATTTGCAAATAAATTCATAAAAAATCCTACAATGTAATTTACTGGATTTTGTTTCCTCATTTTGTCTGTTATAGTTGAAGTGTACCGATGATGAAAATTACAGGCCTCTTATCCTTTTAAGTGGGAGAACTTGCACAATTGGTGGCTGACTAAATACTTTTTTGCCCACTGTATGTATGTATGTATATATATATATATACGTATATATATGCGTATATATATGTATATATATATGTATATATATAAATAAATAAAAGACGTTTAGGAACCACTGCTTTAGAGCACTTGGCTGAATTAACTGTTGCGCTTGCTGCTATTCACTCATCACTGTTTTACCAACACCCAGTAAAGCCACAACCACTTGCCCTGGAGCCATAAGCAGTATTGACCCAGTGCTTTGACTGTGTTGACATGCTGGCTTGTTAGATGGAAAGCTGCTAAGCCTATTTGGGGAGACACAGGAACAGGAGGGGGAAGCAGCAGTAGACTGAAAGAAGGATGTACCTGGACAAACTCATAAGCTAGGTGTGTGTGTGTGTGTGTGTGTGTGTGTGTGTGTGTGTGTGTGTGTGTGTGTGTGTGTGTGTGTGTGTGTGTGTGTGTGTGTGTGTGTGTGTGTGTGTGTGTGTGTGTGTGTGTGTGTGTGTGTGTGTGTGTGTGTGTGTGTGTTCACATCACCATCCTGACTTGGTGTGTTTACATTATATATACCGTGCATACATCAGATACTGTACCCATCAAAGCTCGTCTCACCTATTTTACAGATCCGTGTTAGTATCTCTCTCCGTATCTTGCGTCACCATCTTTGGAGCCTATGGTGTCAGCATCCCACCATGTATAGAACATCCTACAAAAGTTCCCTACAACTGGATGTTCTGGTGCCTCTCTGGCAGTTCAACATGTTGATTGGGGACCTCGTTGAGGGATGGGCTTTTTTGTTGTTCTTGAAAATGTTCATAAAAATCAACAAATAAAATGAATCTACCGTTGTTAGAATACTTTGTACACTGTAAATAAACCTCCTTGGGTGTGGTGTTGTGTCCATCTAAATCTCTACATACCTTGATCCGGACCTGCTCGTACAACGCTACGGGTCTGTTGCTGAAGGTGATGGCGTTACAGAAGCTGGCCTGCCTCTTGACGGTCCTCTGGGCCAGGTCCATGGCGATCTGGGAGCCCTTGGTGTTCGGGTGGAAGAGCAAGGGACTTATGGCCAGGCCTCTCCTCTGGCCCCCGCCCACAACGCCACACTGCTGGATGGGCAGGCAGCGCTTGGGCTTGTGGTGGCATCGGTGGGTGGTGGAGGGGAACGGACCGCCCAGAGAGTCTGATGGATAGACAGAGGGGTGCCATCAGAATGATATTCAACCCCTTCTAATCCTTTATACAGCATGGGTTTGTGTTCTACGTTGTTATGCGTCTTGTACTGTATGTAACACTCATCACCACACATGGCGTTCCCGACCAGGAAATATATAGGATTACATCTAGATAGATAATTTAGTCCATTAGTGCCTCACTAGGATCATCCTCATAGGAAAGCTTCAATATGAGTGTGTGCCTGAGTCCTGACTACTGGTAATGAATAAGATGCAGAGTGAATGAATGTGTTTACCAATGACTGAGGGAGCAGGTGGCGGTTCTAAAAAAATCGGTCCCCAGTCACCTCTCGTTTCAATTTCATGGCTCCTTCAACTGTTCTGGCTATAATGTGAGACCTTTATCATGTCATGTGAAAGGGACATTAGCCTGTCCCCCCCCCCCCCCCATGAAGTTCCCTCACAGAGAATAAAAGTTGTTTGAATTGAATTGAATATAAATACAATCATTAGAATAGGCGTAGTTCTTGCTCAGCTTCAGCTGAAGTTGGATGATTGTCACATATTGGAAAGTGTAAATTGCCCCATGATGCCGATCTAAGCACAACGTCACGTTTCCCCACGTTTACGGCAAAGGTTATGATTTAGGGAGGCTACAGCTGATCCCAGATCTGTGTCTATGGGGAACTTCTATGGATTTCTAGGCCTCTTCCTACTAGTTCACCTCTCACTACAATCTGACACATAAACACCAGTTGCTCAGTAATCCGGTCGGTCCTCCAGCGAAAACCAATTGCCCATGCTGTTGTTTAACGTTTTACAATGTTTGACTAGGAAATGACATTTCCCTCCCTGTTCATTGCTTTGTGCTTGACCTTATGACCTTAGGACTGGCAAATACAGTCAGCGGTTGATGTGCACCATCGCTGACCCAACATGATCATCCTGTTGTGAGTATTGATGCCAAGCCTGAGTCAGTGACAACGTGGCATTCTCAGTTAGGATAAAGCATCATTACTGTACAGTGTAGGATATAATATAATACTATTATAGTATCCATGTTTATAGTATAAACCACGTGTAAATGAACTTTGAGTTTAATTGAATATTATTTATTGATATAAGGAGGGGGGGGGGTGTCCAATAACCTCGTATTGTCTCGGGAAAATGCATACAGTTCATCATGTGACTCATATAAACAAGTACAGGGAAGTACAAACGGACAGGAAACTTCAAACTACATGATTTAAATCTAGTAACAGAATCCAAATAGATATTCTAGCGCATCATTAGGAACTGCAATACTAGGAAAGTTCCAGTACGGTACAATATATCATATGACTCATATAAACCAACTCAGGGACGCACAAACTACATGATTTGATTACTATCTACAAAAATAATGTAAATAGAGAACCTAGTGCATTAGGAACAAACTATAGGATTTCACTTCTATCTAGTGCAGCCACATCTGTTATAACACATCAGTAGGATCTGCAACGGAAAGCTTCAGTATTATCATGACTATTAGGAATTACATCTAGATAGATAATTAGGCCATTAGTGCCTCACTAGGATCATCTGCATAAGAAAGCTTCAATATGAGTGTGTGCCTGAGTCCTAACTACTGGTAATAAATAAGATGCAGAGTGAATGAATGGGTTTACCAATGACTCAGGGAGCAGGTGGCGGTTCTAAAAATGGGTCCCCAGTCACCTACTACACTGCAGCAGCCAGCCATGCTCTCAAAGACACACGTCTCGTTTCAATTTCATGGCTCCTTCAACTGTTCTGGCTATAATGGCCTACACTGTGTACAAAAAGGTAGGAATACCTTCCTACTATTGAGCTGCACTCCCTTTTGCCCCCAGAACAGCCTCAATTCGTCAGGACATGGACTCTATAAGGTGTCAAAAGCGTTCCACAGGGATGCTGGTCCATGTTGACTCCAATGCTTCCCAAAGTTGTGTCAAATTGTCTGGATGTCCATTGACCATTTTTGATACACACGGAAAACTGTTGAGTGTGAAAAACCCTGTAGTGTCATAGTTCTTGACAAAAACCGGTGCGCCTGGTACCTACTACCATACCCCGTTCAAATTCACTTCAATCTTTTGTCTGGCCCGTTCACCCTCTGAATGGCACACAAACACAATTCATGTCTCAATTGTCTCAAGACATAAAAATCCTTCTTTAACCTGTCTCCTCCCCTTCATCTACACTGATTGAAGTGGATTCCGCACTACAGTGGGTAGTGTGAACGGCCCAGTACATCACTGGAGCCAAGCTTCCGGTCATCCAGGACCTCTATACCAGGTGGTGTCAGAAGAAGGCCCTAAAAATTGTCAAAGACTCCAGCCACCCTAGTCTTAGACTGTTCTCTCTGCTACCGCACGGCAAGCAGTACTGGAGCGCCATGTCTAGAGGCTTTTAAACAGCTTCAACCCCAAGACATAAGACTCCTGAACATCTAATCAAATGGCTACCCAGACTATTTGCAGTGCCCCCCCCCTCATCCCCTCTTTACACCACTGCTACTCCCAGTTGTCATCTATGCATAGTCACTTTAACAACTCCACCTACATGTACATACTACCTCAACTAACCGGTGCCCCCGCACGCTAACTCTGAACCGGTACTCCACATATATAGTGTCGCTATTGTTATTTTACTGCTCCTCTTTAATTACTTGCTACTTTGAACTCTTATTCTTATCCGTATTTTTTTGAAGCTGCATTGTTAGTTAGTGGCTCGTAAGTAAGCATTTCACTGTAAGGTCGGCGCATGTCACTAATAAAATTGTAGTTGATTTGATTGGATTTAACAAGTGAGATCAACAAGGGATCACAGCTTTCACCTGGATTCACCTGGTCAGTCTATGTCATGGAAAGAGCAGGTGTTCCTAATGTTTTGTAGACGCAGTGTACATAATGTCACGTGAATGGGGTATTAGCCTGTTGTGCCCTTTCAATTAGCTCACTGTGTTTTTGTTCTATTCTATATTAAAATCAGGGCATCTTGGTTGTCCTCACCAAATTGTACAAATCACAATAACCCAGCTCTCCTACTTTTTACCATTGATAACCTCAACAAAGGCTGCAACAGCAACTGAGGTTCTGGAAATCACCGATAAGGCCAGTATACAGCGTTCTACATAACAGCTAGCCTACGTCCCAAATGGCACCCTATTCCCTACACAGTGCACTACCTTCAACCAGAGCCCTATAGGGTACTGTCACGGTCGTCGTATAGAGGAGACCAAGGTGCAGCGTGGTAAGCGTACATAACTCTTTTAATGAAAGAACAAACACTGAACAAAACAACAAAACGTGAAGCTATATGGCTAATGTAGACAGGCAACTAAATATAGAATAACAACCCACAGAATACCCAAGGAAAATGGCTACCTAAATATGGTCCCCAATCAGAGACAATGATAAACAGCTGACTGATTGAGAACCAATCTAGGCAACCATAGACATATAAGCCCTAGACATACAAAAACCCTAGACAATACAAAAACTAAACAAACCACCTCGTCACACCCTGACCTAACCAAAATAATAAAGAAAACAGAGATAACTGAGGTCAGGGTGTGACATGTACGGCCAAAATGAGTGCACTAACAAGGAAATAGGGTGCCATTCGGGAGGAAGACACTACTTTATCAATAGATACCCACTCCCAGTGTTTAGCCTATACAACCACTTACTCACTCAGGCCCCATAATCAAGCATCATGTCCTTTGTCTTAGCGTTGGGGCAAAGGGAGAGCATTCATCGAATGGGGCATACATGGTCGCAGCAGATTGGACAGTGTGTGTGTGTGTGTGTAGTGTACAGTATGTGTGTGTCAGGCCAGATTGAACTGAATGCATTAGCGACAACTAGCGAAATGAGAGCCGCAGCTGTTGGTTGAGGGAAACAGGGGTTAAGTGTGAATTCACGTTCCTTAGCAACCCTCAATCCCTGCGTCAAAGGCTAGATTTGCGGGAACGGCTCAGGCTTGATACGGACAGATGCTATTTGTTTGCTAGCAGACAACAGATGACTGATAATTGCATTTTAGTGCCACGGTTTATCAGGACAGCATTGTAGGCTACAGTAGGATCACTAATATTTCCCAACTCATCTCAGCCTATCTGAATGAAAGTCATTTTTCCATAAAGGATTGCTGTGTTTTATGCTTATTGAAAGGCTGTCTGTCAATGCTTTGGAGCTATGCCTACAGATATAGGATATTAATTTGACCAGTTTCTAACGCAGGTTGGCGTTTCTTGTCATGAGTCTTGTCCTGGAGGCAGAACGGAGCGATTTCCATTAAATAGCCCAGCGGTTAGCTTTTTGGTCTGAATTTAAAGAGGTGCCCCAGTCTCCTTTTCACCTCATTCCACACCTGATTTACTTAACACAAGGCACATCTCTATAGGTGGTCCGGGTAAGTCACAGATTCCCATCAGACCAACTCCTAGAATGCCCTACTAAAATAAAAACACACTCTTTTGCTCAGATTTGGTTGTTGTTTGTTTACCCTTTACTGTCTGTACTTTACTGTATTCATACTTGGGATATTGCTTTTCAACAGTAACAGTTCTAACCATCGCTGAAGGACATTTTTAAGGATAGGGTTAGGCATTAGGGGCAGTTTGAATGATGAGCGATGTTTGAACTTCTACTGTTGAAAAGCAATATCCCAAGTAGAAATACAGTAGCAGTGTGGTTTTATGACTTTACAGCTGTGCCAGCTAGTGAACACTCCGCAGAGCTGCCTCCAGAAGAGTATTCATGATGAAAAATGCTAACCTGCGTTTCGCAGAAAATAATCCTGCAGCAACAGGAAATGTGAATTATTATGTGGATTATAATAAATTGATATTTTCATTGTAGGAGTTGATGCATTTTACATTACGGCAGATCAAGTTAGAAATGTAAAAGTGGAAATTACAACCTTTAGAAGCCTTTTTAAACCTGAATACACTAAAAGCCTCCATTTCCTGCTGTACAGGAAAATGATCATTAACAAAAGAGTGGTCAAATTAAGATCCTACGTCTGTACCATCGGAGGGATGTTAATCAGAATGACCAACCTTCCCAGAGAATTCCACTTCTAATTCTCAATAGGTGGGCTCCCGAGTGGTGCAGCGGTCTAAGGCACTGCATCTCAGTGCTAGAGGCGTCACTACAGACCCCGTTCCGATCCTGGGCTGTATCACAACCGGCCGTGATCAGGAGTCCCATCTGAACTGGCTTGCCTAGTTAAATAAATACAAAATTCCCAATGCCTACAATTTGACCTCAAGTAACATCTGCGGAAGGATGGAAGCATATTGGGTGACGTAGCCGATGATTACGAAGCTCCAATTCCGGTCATGTGTAACAGGTCCTTCCACCTCATACATATATATACTGTTGATAGGATTTCACATGCCTAATTTGTGCTCTCACTGCCATTGGTTACACTCATAGGGAAAAAAAGGTGCTATCTAGAACCTAAAAGGGTTCATTGGCTGTCTCCATATGAGAACCATTTGAAGAACCCTTTTGGTTCCAGGGAACCTTATTGGGTTCAATGTAGAACCCTTTACCCAGAGGGGGAAATGACCTGGAACGAAAAAGGGTTCTCCCATGGGGACAGCCAAAGAACCCTTTTTTCTGAGAGTGTAGTTTTAGAGTTGAGGGTACAATTCCTACAGTATAATAGTGAGATGAAAAAGCCCAATTATGGCAATTGTTTCAGTGATGTTCTGTGTGCACACATAGTTCACACATGGAGCCACTCTCCTATTCAAGCTCTGCATTAAAACATTGTTTATAATGATGAATACCTCATTTTGATTCCATTAGCCATAGATGATTAATTAGCTGTTAGCGAGCTATTTTTCGAAGGCGAAAAGCGAGCGAGGAGCCTAAGTGTCCAATTTGATTGATTTCTTTCTGTACACAAAAGAGGTAACTCTATGAATCAGGTAGAGAGGAATGCAAGACACAAGGGGTATTTAAATAAAATAAAAAGTTATTTGTCACCTGCTCGATAAACTAATAGTGAAATGCTTATTTACGGGCCCTTCCCAACAATGCAGAGAAAGAAACTAGAGAAATAATAGAACGGAATAACACGTAATAATAAATACACAGTGAGTAACGGTAACTTGGCTATAGAGTCAATGTGCAGGGATACGAGGTAATTGAGGTAGATACTGTGTGTACAAATACCATGCATTTGGAATGTATCCAGACCCCTTGGCTTTTTCCACATTGTGTTACGTTTCAGCCTTATTCTAAAATGTATTAAATCATTTCCCCCCTCATCAATCTATGACAAAGTAAAAACAGGTTTTTAGACATTGTTCCAAATGTATTAACAATAACAACATTGAAATATTACATTTACATAAGTATTCAGACCCTTTACTCCAGTCTGTGACCCTTCGCCCCAGTCTGAATGCTCTGGAGCAGGTTTCACTCAAGGATCTCTCTGTACTTGGCTTGGTTCATCTTTCCCTTGATCGTGACTAGTCTCCTAGTCCCTGCCGCTGAAATACATCCCCACAGCATGATGCTGCCACCACCAGGCTTCACAGTAGGGATGGTGCCAGGTTTCCTCCAGATGTGACGCTTGGCATTCAAGAGAATCTTTTTTTCTCATGGTCTGAGAGTCCTTAAGGGGCATTTTGGCAAAATACAAGCGGGCTTCCGTGCCTTTTACTGAGGAGTGGCTTCAGTCTGGCCACTCTACCATAAAGGCCTGATTGGTGGAGTGCTGCAGAGATGGTTGTCCTTCTGGAAGGTTCTCCCATCTCCACAGAGGAACTTCTTCCATTTAAGAATGATGGAGGCCACTCTGTTCTTGGGGACCTTCAGTGCTGCAGAAACGTTTTGGTACCCTTCCCAAGATCTGTGCCTTGACACAATCCTGTCTGGGAGCTCTACGGACAATTCCTTCGCCTCATGGCTTGGTTTTTGCTTTGACATGCACTGTCAACTATGGGACCTTATATAGACAGGTGTGTGCCTTTCCAAATCATGTCCAATCAATTGAATTTACCACAGGTGGACTCCAGTCAAGTTGTAGAAACATCTCAAGGATGATCAATGGAAAAAGGATGCACCTGAGCTCAATTTCGAGTCTCATAGCAAAGCGTCTGAATAATTATGTAAATAAGGTATTTCTGTTTCTTATTTTTAATACATTTGCAAACATTTATACAAATCAGTTTTCGTTTTGTCATTATGGGGTATTGTGTGTAGATTGATAAGACAAACCATTTATTAAATCCATTTGAGAATAAGGCTGTAACTTAAGAAAATGTGGAAAAGTCAAGGGGTCTGTCATGTTTTGTCTTATATTGTCTTGTCATTATGCTTTCCCTTCTGTTCGTTTCCCCCTGCTGGTCTTATTAGGTTTGTTCCCTTTTTCTATCCCTCTCTCTCCCCCTCCCTCTCTCTCCTCTCTCTATCGTTCCGTTCCTGCTCCCAGCTGTTCCTCATTCTCCTAACTCACTCATTTAGTCTTTTCACACCTGTCCCCTATTTTGTCCTCTGATTAGAGTCCCTATTTCTCCCCTTGTTTTCCGCTTCTGTCCTTGTCGGATCCTTGTATGATGTTCGCTGTGCTGTGTCATTGTCTCGCCCTGTCGTGTCTTGTCTCCTTCAGATGCTGCGTGTGAGCAGGTGTCTTAGTCTGCTACGGTCGGTGCCTTCCCGAGGCAACCTGCAGTCAATGGTCGAGTCTCCAGTCTGTCCTCGTCACTACGAGTGGATTTAAGTTTTTTCATGTTTTGTTTTCTTCTTTAATTGTCCAGGAGTATTACTTTTGCCATTTACTGGAATAAAGACTCTGTTTTCGCCAAGTCGCTTTTGGGTCCTCATTCACCTGCATAACAGAAGGATCCGACCAAGAATGGACCCAGCGACTACGGATTCTCGTAACACTGCCGTCGAGATCCAGGGAGCTATGCTCGGCAGACACGAGCAGGAATTGTCTGCTGTTCGTCATGCCGTTGAGACCCTGGCCGCTCAGGTTTCCGACCTCTCTGGACAGTTCCAGAGTCTTCGTCTCGTGCCACCAGCTACTTCCTGGTCTGCCGAGTCTCCGGAACCTAGGGTTAATAACCCACCTTGTTACTCCGGGCAGCCCACTGAGTGTCGCTCCTTTCTCACCCAGTGTGATATTGTGTTCTCTCTCCAACCCAACACATACTCAAGAGAGAGAGCTCGGGTTGCTTACGTCATATCACTCCTTACTGGCCGGGCTCGAGAGTGGGGCACAGCTATCTGGGAGGCAAGGGCTGATTGTTCTAACAATTACCTGAACTTTAAAGAGGAGATGATACGGGTTTTTGATCGTTCAGTTTTTGGTAGGGAGGCTTCTAGGGCCCTGGCTTCCCTATGTCAAGGTGATCGATCCATAACGGATTACTCTATAGAGTTTCGCACTCTTGCTGCCTCTAGTGACTGGAACGAGCCGGCGCTGCTCGCTCGTTTCGAGTTTGTGATTTCTTATCGCCCGGGTAATAAGAACACCAAGCCTGATGCCTTATCCCGTCTCTTTAGTTCTTCTGTGGCTTCTACTGATCCCGAGGGGATTCTTCCTTATGGGCGTGTTGTCGGGTTGACAGTCTGGGGAATTGAGAGACAGGTTAAGCAAGCACTCACTCACACTGCGTCGCCGCACGCTTGTCCTAGTAACCTTCTTTTCGTTCCTGTTTCTACTCGTCTGGCTGTTCTTCAGTGGGCTCACTCTGCCAAGTTAGCTGGCCATCCCGGCGTTCGAGGTACTCTTGCTTCTATTCGCCAGCGCTTTTGGTGGCCTACTCAGGAGCGTGACACGCGCCGTTTCGTGGCTGCTTGTTCGGACTGCGCGCAGACTAAGTCAGGTAACTCTCCTCCTGCCGGTCGTCTCAGACCGCTTCCCATTCCTTCTCGACCATGGTCTCACATCGCCTTAGACTTCATTACCGGTCTGCCTTCATCTGCGGGGAAGACTGTGATTCTTACGGTTGTCGATAGGTTCTCTAAGGCGGCACATTTCATTCCCCTCGCTAAGCTTCCTTCCGCTAAGGAGACGGCACAAATCATCATCGAGAATGTGTTCAGAATTCATGGCCTCCCGTTAGACGCCGTTTCAGACAGAGGCCCGCAATTCACGTCACAGTTTTGGAGGGAGTTCTGTCGTTTGATTGGTGCTTCCGTCAGTCTCTCTTCCGGTTTTCATCCCCAGTCTAACGGTCAAGCAGAAAGGGCCAATCAGACGATTGGTCGCATACTACGCAGCCTTTCTTTTAGAAACCCTGCGTCTTGGGCAGAACAGCTCCCCTGGGCAGAATACGCTCACAACTTGCTTCCTTCGTCTGCTACCGGGCTATCTCCGTTTCAGAGTAGTCTGGGTTACCAGCCTCCTCTGTTCTCGTCCCAGCTCGCCGAGTCCAGCGTTCCCTCCGCTCAGGCGTTTGTCCAACGTTGTGAGCGCACCTGGAGGAGGGTGAGGTCTGCACTTTGCCGTTACAGGGCGCAGACTGTGAGAGCCGCCAATAAACGTAGGATTAAGAGTCCTAGGTATTGTCGCGGCCAGAGAGTGTGGCTTTCCACTCGTAACCTTCCCCTTACGACAGCTTCTCGTAAGTTGACTCCGCGGTTCATTGGTCCGTTCCGTGTCTCCCAGGTCGTCAATCCTGTCGCTGTGCGACTGATTCTTCTGCGACATCTTCGTCGCGTCCATCCTGTCTTCCATGTCTCCTGTGTCAAGCCCTTTCTTCGCACCCCGTTCGTCTTCCCCCCCCGTCCTTGTCGAGGGCGCACCTATTTACAAGGTACGTAGGATCATGGACATGCGTTCTCGGGGACGTGGTCACCAGTACTTAGTGGATTGGGAGGGTTACGGTCCTGAGGAGAGGAGTTGGGTTCCATCTCGGGACGTGCTGGACCGTTCGCTGATTGATGATTTCCTCCGTTGCCGCCAGGATTCCTCCTCGAGTGCGCCAGGTGGCGCTCGGTGAGTGGGGGGGTACTGTCATGTTTTGTCTTATATTGTCTTGTCATTATGCTTTCCCTTCTGTTCGTTTCCCCCTGCTGGTCTTATTAGGTTTCGTTCCCTTTTTCTATCCCTCTCTCTCCCCCTCCCTCTCTCTCCTCTCTCTATCGTTCCGTTCCTGCTCCCAGCTGTTCCTCATTCTCCTAACTCACTCATTTAGTCTTTTCACACCTGTCCCCTATTTTGTCCTCTGATTAGAGTCCCTATTTCTCCCCTTGTTTTCCGCTTCTGTCCTTGTCGGATCCTTGTATGATGTTCGCTGTGCTGTGTCATTGTCTCGCCCTGTCGTGTCTTGTCTCCTTCAGATGCTGCGTGTGAGCAGGTGTCTTAGTCTGCTACGGTCGGTGCCTTCCCGAGGCAACCTGCAGTCAATGGTCGAGTCTCCAGTCTGTCCTCGTCACTACGAGTGGATTTAAGTTTTTTCATGTTTTGTTTTCTTCTTTAATTGTCCAGGAGTATTACTTTTGCCATTTACTGGAATAAAGACTCTGTTTTCGCCAAGTCGCTTTTGGGTCCTCATTCACCTGCATAACAGGGTCTGAATCCTTTCCAAATGCACTGTAGGTAGGGATAAGGTGCTCCTATCAGATCGTGTAGTTGCTCCAGCAACGTGTCCAAAGTTGGTGTCTGTCACACACGCAAGCACACGCAAGCACACACACACACACACACACACACACACACACACACACACACACACAGCTTTAAAATGGCTCTATTTAACCTTCTAGTCCGGAAGCTGCATCCCATAACACAGCAACATCCTCATTAGTGTGTGTGTGTGTGTGTGTGTGTGTGTGTGTGTGTGTGTGTGTGTGTGTGTGTGTGTGTGTGTGTGTGTGTGTGTGTGTGTGTGTGTGTGTGTGTCAGTGTCCATTTAAAATCCTTACATGACTGTTCTCTCCCTCTCTCCCAAAGGTCAAGGATGTCTCTTTATGGATAAACATTGTGCATACTGTGGTTCTCCTTCCGTAGCCTGGAGAAGTGTGTGTGTGTGCGCGGCGCGCGTGTGAGGACTTATTTCGCTAATGACCTCACAGTAATGACAAGTCTAATCCCTGTCGGAACACACACGGCTTCTGTGTGACTAAGACATGTCATCCTTCAATGAACATCTTTGTAAAACTGTAAACTAATCTTCCTGCTGTAGTTGTATAACTAGACTGAGTGGGCTGCGTCTCAATTGACAGCCTATTCCCTATTTAGTGCATGTACTGTATATATCTATGTAGGGAATAGGGTGCCACGACACACCCTTAGAGCAGTGTGAGGGAATGTAATTGCCATACTGCACGGGTTACTGACAGTATAATGGCATAGAATGTGAATAGTGTTCCATCAGCTAGGATAAATATTCAAATATTTGTTCAGGAGAACAAATTGACGTTGGAGTCATGACTTCCTGGTTGTATCTTATCTTTCAGTTATAACTGTCATTCATACAATAGCACTTGAGTCCTCATTATGGTATTGCCCACATAAAACAGAATTAGTCCTCATAATACTATTGTCTTCATAATACACATGGTACTAGTCATCATAATGGTATTGTCTTCTAGGCTTGGGCGGTGTACCAGAGATTGTATACCGGGGTACTTGGAAATAGCCACGGGACGGTTTCTCAATGCCGTTGAAACTATTTTGTTAAAGTTTTTCATAGTACATGGCCTCACACATGAATCCAAATCAAAATATTTGTAGCTACTTTTGAAGTAAATACCTGCAGTCAACTTGTGCAATACGTTAGAAGATAAAACAGATCACGTTCCTCATTTCACCTGTCACATTCGTTTGGTCCGAAAGTCGTTTTCATTGCAAGCACCAGCGTACTGTTAGCTAGCTAGCTTACGTTAGCTGGCTGGCTTGCTAGCTAATGCTACGTGAATGAGCTGTGCAGTAATAGTATTTGTATCTTTGAAAGCCATATGCATTGCTAGTTATAGCCTCATGTTAGCTAGCTAACATTGAACCTAGTTGATTAGCTTTAGCTCACCTGCAGATTTATATAATAATAATATATGCATGGTGCATGATTACAGTCATGGTGTTTCTACGGCATTATGGGTCTAAAAAACTGAGACTGGTGCATGATAGTATGGGTTGGCATTATGGGTCTAAAAAAAAGACTCTATGCAAGTAACCGTTTACACCTTCTGTTTCCTCTGTATGTGACAAATAAACATGGATTCTACTTGATATAGTATGTGTTTACCAGAGACGGTAATGTGAAGAAGAACACCAAAGTCAGATTAGGATATAGACCAAGGATTAGATCAAGTGTATTTTTACTACTACTTTTTGCTACTACTCTCACCACTTTTAGTCTTAATCTTTGGTTGTTTACTACACTAGCTGATACACTCTGTTTAGTACATGGCCTCACAAGTGAATCCCTAAAGACATGGGTGGGGCTAAGGCTTAAGAGGGTGTGAACGATGTTAAATTGGTGTAGATAAAGAAAATCTCTCCAGTAGGTGTACCAACCCATTTACGGGCCATTTTCTCAAATGTGGGTTTACAAGTTGATCAGCCTTTCCAAGAATAATTAATTTCCCATACTTCCCCAACTACAGTGTATGATATACAATTTTCTAGCTCTGAGCCTCTACTTTTATCAATGTAAAAACACCATTTCAAATTTTGCTACATAGGAACGAATCAAGGTGGTGGGTCACATATGAACATTTGGTTACCGCCCAACCCTATTGTATTCATAAACACATACTACTAGTCAACATAATACTATAATGTCTTCATAATACACATAGTACTAGTCCTCATAATACTATAATGTCTTCATAAAACACATGGTATTAGTCATCATAATACTATAATGTCTTCATAATACACATAGTACTAGTCATCATAATACTATGTCTTCATAATACACATAGTAGTAGTCATCATAATACTATAATATCTTCATAAAACACAGGGTATTAGTCCTCATAATACTATTCTCCTTACAATACACAGTTATGATTCCACAAGAAAACGGGTATTGTGTCATACTATTGTCATACAATGTGCCAATCAAAGCATAATTAAGCCATAAACAGAATCGCTGTGGCAACATAGGGCAAGCAGGATTCTAAGAATGCAGGGACAATGGAGCTTGCCAGGGTGTCTATCAGCAACTGAGACCCACAGCAAAGCAACATAACCTCCCCTCTCTCCTCTTCATTGAAGTGTGGGCTGGGTGTTAGACCAGCAGTTAAGAGGTTCAGCAAAGGAACCCAAAATGTTGCTGGTCCGAATCCCCAAGTTAACTAGGTGAAATCAGTCGATGTGCCTTTGAGCAAGGCACTTATCCCTAATTGCTCCTGTAAGTCGCTCTGTACAAGAGCGTCTGCTAAATGACAACAACAAAAAATGAAACAAAATACAAACTAATTTCCACCTGTCACTCATAGCTCCCCAGGCTTGCTTCTCTATAAAACACAGCTTAATACACACATCCTCCAGAGATCCGGGACCAACACACAGACATGCACGAACACACACACACACACACACGAATGCACACACACACACTCTGGGCAGACGTTTAGCCTTATGATCGACCCACAGTCAGAGCAGCAGTAGGAATAGAGGATTTGAATGTCTGCTTACAAATACAGGAATTCGGGGGATTGAAAAAGTTCTATAAAATAAAGATTACACAAAATAAACACAGGATCTGAGTTTCGTATTCAGTTTCACATTTCTTTCTGTAAGCATCTGTTGGCAATGGCGTTTACACAATATTGTAGATAAGCCTGAGGCATGGTGACAAACAACATTTTAACGATGTTTGCATAGGTCGTCTGAACAATGTGTATATCATTTCGGTCATCAGCAAATGGCGTTTCGGCTTGAAATGATGAACTATGAAATGAATCAACAAATCACACTCACATAGATCAAGCTAACAATATACTGTACAGCACTAGCATTGTCTCTTATTGCATTGCCTCTATGCATCATACATTCGTAATGTTTGTGTTATAGACAAGCAATTCCATTTTCTGGAGGCTGGAGTTGCTAGTGTTCATGTGTGAATGACATATTGGTCATATAAGTTAGACTGAGGTATACGAGGCTGAGGTTACTAAGTGTAAATGTGTGAATGACAGCTGCTATGACAGAGATACAGATCAAGTGGGTAAAACCCAACACTATCCTGCTGGGTTTACAGGTAGGAAGAGATTACTGCCAATGATACTGTAGCTATGGCTGCCTTCTGCTCTACTGCTCTTCTAACTGGGCGCCAGCACTTATGTTTGTGGTAACCTGGGCTACCTCATCTGCTGCTAGGCAACGACATGACAACACCATTGTTTTGCACTTGATAGACGCATGGCTCGAGAGTCGGGACTGAGCAGATGTTCAAGATTTTCAAGATTAAAAGAGGAAAACTATTCCTGTGCGCAATTCCATAGATAACACACAAAAAAATGTATACAAAATATACTACTAACGCAAGCTAAATTTAGTGACATTGCTAGCTCCGTTCTCAAATAGCCTTTCCCTCTGCTTCAACCGAGACTGTGTCAGCTGAATAATTTACACATCCCCGTCATGGCGTCATGACGACCTGAGAGTGCAAGGTGAGCTGTCCAACTTAATAAAGACCTCACGTCGTGACTGTCGTCTCGCTAAGTCGTACACCTGAGCTCACCCATGTTGCCACATTCCCCCAGAGAACAGTGTTAAGCAGCTGCAATCAATAAGTAATAACCATTTTTAGCTTCGATATGGTGTAGTATGACAATATAATGACTCTATGCTCCTCCACAGTAGGTTTGTAGAATGCTTTGTGGAGGAGCCTGGTGAGAGTATATTGATTGCAAGCAGGACGCTATTTTTACTGACGCACATGTTAGCACTAACGCACTAACACACACACACACACCCACAGTCGTTATGCGCCGCCTCAAAGGTGACCTGTCAAGTCAAGAGGAATATGGGGTATGTGACAACAGGGGCATTGTCACAAAGTGTGTATGTGTGTGTTGCTATGTGTGTGTTGACTCACGTTAACCCAGTCTGAATCCACAGGGAGGGAGACACTGGTGGCACCCACCAATGCCGCTTGACCCCCTAGACATGTGTTCCTGTCACACCATGGCAAGAGGCCATGACTAAACACACTGGGCACTACTCTGTTAGTAGACCCTGAGTTACTGCTGGGGCGGCAGGGTAGCCTAGTGGTTAGAGCGTTGGACTAGTAACTGAAAGGTTGCAAGTTCAAATCCCTGAGCTGACAAGGTACAAATCTGTCGTTCTGCCCCTGAACGAGGCAGTTAACCCACTGTTCCTAGGCCGTCACTGATAATAAGAATTTGTTCTGAACTGACTTGCCTAGTTAAATAAATAAAAATAAACTTCTCCTACTTGTTTCTTTCCCTATTTCTTTCATGTTCTCCCTCTCTCCAGTGACTTGAGACAGATGATATGTGTAATACCACTTTAGCCTTTAATCATGAACAGCCTCTGCATGATGAGTGATCTGTGTGCATTTCTTCAGTCCCATGACTATATCCAAATGACATTTCATATTCGAAAGGACAAGGTGAGACACGGAACCTTGATAAGACTTTCACATCAATCAGCAGCTCGTATTTGGAGACTGAACTTCCTGTAGAGGATCTCTCTCCTATAGAGAACCTCAACAAGTGCTCCCAACACATTCAGCCACAACATTGTCCTGATGTGTTCTGCTACAGAACTGGCCTTTTCACCACTTCACACTAGCCTTTACACCGAAACTCACTCACTTAAAATCATACTTACGGTTAGATTTCAGCTAACTCCTTTCATATAGAAACTGAAAGTGCAGTGTAAAACCAAGAAACTAGGCTAGTAAACATGGACTCCTCTCCCTCTCTCTTTAAGGCCTTTGACCTTGATCCTACAGTGAGAAGCCACGCACACACACCTACATGCAAACACACACACGCGCACACACGGTCATTCTGCTGTCCTGTCGTCTCAGGCCCTACTGTGTCCTTATCTACCTAATTGGATTCATCAATGGACTTTGATTAGACCTAATGATCAGGTGGTCTGACTCCTGGGAGGCTGTGAGGGACTTGGTGTCAGTATGGTGGAGGTAGGCCACTCCACAGCTACAGGTCCAGACAACTAAGTCAACATGTGTTATCTAGACAAGGCCTTTAGTAACCTGATCCAATGCATCGCTGCAGCATTGTGTTTTTATGAACTGTATATTGTGTTTATTATGTTACTTGGATGGATGTGACTGGGCGTGTTTTTACACGTGTTCTGACCTACATGTGTGACAGCCCATAGACTTGAATAATAGAACACGTAGCTTATGCTCACTGATAAACGATACGGCGTTCTATTCATTTTCTGAATTACAGCCTTGCAGCAATTGACTTGTTTCCCCTTGCACTGAAGGGTCCAAGCGCAATGAATACATGTCATGTTTATTGTTAAAATACCATTTCATAGGCCCACGGAATCCTTTAAAATGTTGTTCTTTAGAGACATTTACTGTAATTCTGGGACTTGGCAATAAGGCTATGCACAGGATGAGCTAAGCTGTGATAGCCTACATAAACACAAGTTGATTTATTGATTGGTTTGGTTGGCCCACTAACAGCACAGCTGGATATGACTGACTTCCCCCAGTGCACAGAGTGTGGGAAACCCCCACACCAACGTGAGACAACGAGGGGCCTTGGAGGGTGGGGGGGTGGGGGGGAACCCCACACCAACGTGAGACAACGAGGGTGGGGGGGAAACCCCACACCAACGTGAGACAACTGAAATACACCGAGGGGCTTGGGGGAGGAAACCCCCACACCAACGTGAGACAACTGAAATACACCGAGGAGCTTGGGGGGGAAACCCCCACACCAACATGAGACAACTGAAATACACCGAGGGGCTTGGGGGGAGGAAACCACCACACCAACGTGAGACGACTGAAATACACCGAGGCGCTTGGGGGGGAAACCCCCACACCAACATGAGACAACTGAAATACACCGAGGGGCTTGGGGGGAGGAAACCCCCGCACCAACGTGAGACAACTGAAATACACCGAGGGGCTTGGGGGGAGGAAACCCCCACACCAACGTGAGACAACGAGGGGCCTTGGAGGGTGGGGGGGGGGGAACCCCACACCAACGTGAGACAACGAGGGTGGGGGGGAAACCCCACACCAACGTGAGACAACTGAAATACACCGAGGGGCTTGGGGGAGGAAACCCCCACACCAACGTGAGACAACTGAAATACACCGAGGAGCTTGGGGGGGAAACCCCCACACCAACATGAGACAACTGAAATACACCGAGGGGCTTGGGGGGAGGAAACCACCACACCAACGTGAGACGACTGAAATACACCGAGGAGCTTGGGGGGGAAACCCCCACACCAACATGAGACAACTGAAATACACCGAGGGGCTTGGGGGGAGGAAACCCCCGCACCAACGTGAGACAACTGAAATACACCGAGGGGCTTGGGGGGAGGAAACCCCCACACCAAGGTGAGACAACGAGGGGCTTGGGAGGGTGGGGGGGAAACCCCACACCAACGTGAGACAACGAGGGTGGGGGGGAAACCCCACACCAACGTGAGACAACTGAAATACACCGAGGGGCTTGGGGGGAGGAAACCCCCACACCAACGTGAGACAACTGAAATACACCGAGGAGCTTGGGGGGGAAACCCCCACACCAACATGAGACAACTGAAATACACCGAGGGGCTTGGGGGGAGGAAACCACCACACCAACGTGAGACAACTGAAATACACCGAAGAGCTTGGGGGGGCGCAACCTTCTTACAAATTGCGTCTACAGTTACTATCATCAATAGAAGGCGACGCAAACGATGGCATCAACGTGGAAACGGATAAAGGGATGATAGACGAATATTGACAGCAGGTTTTCCTATGAATTGCTATGAATTACTCAACTGCATTCAATACAGAATATATCCAATCGACCCAAAGGAAAAACCTCAATGTTTGTATTTCTACTATAACACTGATCAAAGGGAATAGCCGTCTGTAGCCTAGCCAATGTATGCACATGTCTATAATGAACTGTCTATAGTGTGACATCTGTGTGACATCAGAATTTGGGTAGCCTACCTGATACACACGCAACGTTGTTTTACGCGACAGGAATTGCACTCTCCAACTATTCTCCATTGCATTGCATATTGAACGAAACGATAACCTACAGTGTGTACAGTATAAGCAATGGTGACGTGATCCATGTCTATCTAAACGTTATTTTTCCTTACCGTACAAGGCATTTCGCGTTATCTGGCCTCCCATGACTACAATTCCAGTCCGCAGCCCTTATATCCCGGCTCTCAATATTCAAACACTTGCGGTATTGATGCACATTCCAACGCCGACAACATGATTGGAGGCTACATCCAGAACGGTCGATTCTTTCTCCGGATTGGGATATAAACACAGTGCACGCCAGCTTCCCTAAGCACCAAGCAGAGCGGTAGTGAAGGCGGCTCCCCCATTCACTGTGCGCCCTCAGCGCCTTGAGCCTCACTCACACACAGACATTTACATAAAAGGTGGAGTCATGACAAAGTGTTGTTAACGCGCTCGCTGCCAGTTTCCAACAATCATAAAGGATATGAGTAACATGGACACTTGGACAATTTCATTGTAGGCTATACAGGGGAATAGAGTAGAATCGAACATTGCATTGCCTTCCAGAGAGAATGTGTCTTGCAAATAATTTTAAAGAACTGTCAATATGAAATAAAGATGGGCATAGTATACAATGGAGAGTGTGGACATAGGCAGACTATGTGAGAGCTATAGGCTATGCTGGAACGCTAGTTCTATGGGCTTATCTCTCACAGTGTCATCCCGTCTCTCTCTCTGATGAGTAACCGCACTATGTTTGGGTCCAGAGTGGGGCAGAGGAACCAAGCGGTCACATTCTTTACCCTCAGCACTCTACCTTTCACCTCAAATGAGTCCCGTCTGCCTCCTGGTGTGCCTCGGTGCCCCTCTGCCCCTGGCAGACAGCCTGGGTTACCCCTCAAGAGTCACGCCTCTGACTTAAGCTGTCATCGCGTATCCACGGTGACATCGGAGCCCCTCCGCCTCAGAGTAGTTTACATTATCCTCAAGGATGTTCACTGCTTATATATCTCTTAGGGGTGATAATGGCTTTGTGAATGACTAGGAGTGACAGATGTAAGTGATATTGGCAAAAATGGAGAATGAAAAGGCTTATGGGCTGAGTGTTTCTATCAGGGGTTAAATTGGAGTGGGTGGTGGGGGATCTTGGGAAGGCAACCAACGTGAAGAATAGTTGAACGCATATAGGCCCACTATCTTGACCTTCTGTGTTGTGTAATGAATGGAAAATTCCCCTCCAATCACTCATTCCCGATTCACACGTGCCAACACTATTATTATCGACTGAAAAAAAGGACTAGCGAACGAACCATACCATTTCGATCTATCCTGGGGAATTCTATTCATTTTACCCAGTGAGACATGGCATTGTTGTGTGAGGGTGGTGTCATAAAAGTTCTGTTTGGAGTATTCAGAGGAGAGTGATGAAAACAACTGGTTAACTAAGCCCTTCTTGTTTGAGTTGAAAACATTGCCATTGAATCATACTGACAATAATATTGACCATTTCCCCCTTTAACGATTCCGGCTACGTAACCATAACAAACACTTGAGGCTGGATGGTGGCTTCAATCTAAACTAAATCAGGGCCGCAAACCGAAGGTTCTTTTTTTGTAGATCAGGCGGCATACTCACACATGGTGTGCACATTTTGAATATAAACATACATGCATTGAGTCCGATTCAATTGGTGGCATGAATTGGAGAGGAGTTTTCAATGGCCTAGATGCTCCCACACGACCACTGGGCCGAAATAAGTAAGAATGGGTGGGTGTGTGTGTGTGAATGAGGAAAACTGCTGTTGTCTGACACGGCTTACTTTAAAATGTTCGCCACGTCACCAATTGACCAAAGTCTACACCAGGTGGTAGTGCTAGTACCTAGGGTGATCATGTCAAGCTTGACCCCAACCAGGTTCCATGAGTGGACTCGGACGGACTTCCTGCCCTCTCCCCCCGAAGGCCATCATGTCTTCTTAAAGAGCGATGCTAAATGTAGCCTAATTACAGTTCAACACCGGTTCAACACTTCCTTGAATTTCCTGACATTCATGAAGAAACGCTCGGCGAAAACACTTCTGTCCCTTGGCTTCCTGTTTTTAAGAACAGACCTCCTCCATGCGTGCCATCTTAACCTTTTAAGCGATCCTCTTTGACCCTCAGTCCTATATCTGTTACATGACTATGTCTGTAAAGTTGGGTTCTTTATGAATCCAGGTGTAGATACTGTACCTCCCCCCCACACACACACACACACAAACACACTCACTCCAACAGAAACACACTTTTATTTTAGTGTCTTTGGCAAAGCTTTACGCTCCTTATTGTCTTGACTCAAAGGAAGAGCCCTGACAGCCCTGGCTCGTTCCATTAGTAAGTACCCCAGCTGTCCTGGTCCGTCCTTATCCCACAACATATTTTTGGGCTACGTCCTGTTTAGCCTCAGCAATGGTTGCCAAACACACACACGCTCACACACACACACAGCGTTTGGGATTTACGACTACTCCATTGTGTGTTCGTTGTCTGTGGTTGCACCAGACTACAGGCGGTGAGAATTGTATGTCCATAATAACGGGAATATGGGTTGGAAAAACTGTCTTCTGTACATCTGTCATTCTCAAATAAAACTAAAAGGAGGAAAGAATGATGAATAGGTCTTATCTTTTTGTTGAGTTTGATTCGTTTCTGCCTCTGTTTATTATCCAAAAGATATTGAGGTTGTGTCTCAGGTCAATGTGATTGACTGTGTTTAGTGATTTGTTTCAAATGGATACTTCCTATGGGAAATTAGCCTTAGTGTAGACAAAGGTGCAAGCACAAACACGCACGCACGCACGCACACACACGCACACACACGCACACACACGCACACGACCTAAAGGAAAACATGCACAGTGTTAAGTTACACTGTATGCTAACAGAATGTCAGTTGATCATTAACTGTCTGCTTCCTAGTTATGCTACAAGAACAAACACGTTTGTTGGCTTCTGGCAGTTTGGTTGTTTGAAAATCAAATAGCCCATGTCTATTACCAGTGAAAAGGTGAAAAAAAAGACATGAGGGTGATTTGTGAGAATTGATTGGCGACGTTTGACTGATGATTTTAATTTCCAATACCAGTATCAGGCCTCATCACTATGTTAAGTAAGATTTGTAGATTTGACTGTATATAGATTTTTCTATTGTGTGTATGTCTGTTTATCCCATGTGTAACTCTGTGTTGTTGTTTTTGTCGCCCTGCTTTGCATTTTATTGGCCAGGTCACAGTTGTAAATGAGAACCTGTTCTCAACTGGCCTACCTGGTTAAATAAAGGTGAAATAAAAAAAAATAAAAAAAATGAAGTATCTAATTCAGTTGATGACTTTATCTGGTATATTAACGAGGGGACATTAACCTTGTGGGAGGTATCTGTACCTTGATCAGTCGATCAGTCTATTCTCTTACCAGTCTGTACTAAATCGAGAACAGTTTGATAGATCAAGAACAGACGGCGCTTTATGATATCAAACTATAGCTGAACAAACATCAACAGATCATTTTCATGGCACCTGGAAACCAGTCGGACATGTTTCCAAAAAAAATTGTAGCATTCGGCTGCAGCCTGGGTTATAACAGTGGGGCAAAAAAGTATTTAGTCATCCACCAATTGTGCAAGTTCTCCCACTTAAAAAGATGAGAGGCCTGTAATTTTCATCATAGGTACACTTCAACTATGACAGACAAAATGAGAAGGAAAAAAATCCAGAAAATCACATTGTAGGATTTTTAATGAATTTATTTGCAAATTATGGTGGAAAATAAGTATTTGGTCAATAACAAAAGTTTATCTCAATACTTTGTTATATATACTTTGTTGGCAATGACAGAGGTCAAATGTTTTCTGTAAGTCTTCACAAGGTTTTCACACACTGTTGCTGGTATTTTGGCCCATTCCTCCATGCAGATCTCCTCTAGAGCAGTGATGTTTTGGGGCTGTTGCTGGGCAACACAGACTTTCATCTCCCTCCAAAGATTTTCTATGGGGTTGAGATCTGGAGACTGGCTAGGCCACTCCAGGACCTTGAAATGCTTCTTACGAAGCCCCTCCTTCGTTGCCCGGGCGGTGTGTTTGGGATCATTGTCATGCTGAAAGATCCAGCCACATTTCATCTTCAATGCCCTTTCTGATGGAAGGAGTTTTTCACTCAACATCTCACGATACGTGGCCCCATTCATTCTTTCCTTTACACGGATCAGTCGTCCTGGTCCCTTTGCAGAAAAACAGCCCCAACGCATGATGTTTCCACCCCCATGCTTCAAAGTAGGTATGGTGTTCTTTGGATGCAACTCAGCATTCTTTGTCCTCCAAACACGACGAGTTGAGTTCTTACCAAAAAGTTATATTTTGGTTTCATCTGACCATATGACATTCTCCCAATCTTCTTCTGGATCATCCAAATGCTCTCTAGCAAATTTCAGACGGGCCTGGACATGTACTGGCTTAAGCAGGGGGGCACGTCTGGCACTGCAGGATTTGAGTCCCTGGCGGCGTAGTGTGTTACTGATGGTAGGCTTTGTTACTTTGGGCCCAGCTCTCTGCAGGTCATTCACTAGGACCCCCCATGTGGTTCTGGGATTTTTGCTCACCGTTCTTGTGATCATTTTGACCCCACGGCGTGAGATCTTGCGTGGAGCCCCAGATCGAGGGAGATTATCAGTGGTCTTGTATGTCTTCCATTTCCTAATAATTGCTCCCACGGTTGATTTCTTCAAACCAAGCTGCTTACCTATTGCAGATTCAGTCTTCCCAGCCTGGTGCAGGTCTACAATTTTGTTTCTGGTGTCCTTTGACAGCTCTTTTGGTCTTGGCCATAGTGGAGTTTGGAGTGTGACTGTTTGAGGTTGTGGACAGGTGTCTTTTATACGGATAACAAGTTCAAACAGGTGCCATTAATACAGGTAACGAGTGAAGGACAGAGGAGCCTCTTAAAGAAGAAGTTACAGGTCTGTGAGAGCCAGAAATCTTGCTCATTTGTAGGTGACCAAATACTTATTTTCCACTATAATTTGCAAATAAATTAATTAAAAATCATACAATGTGATTTTCTGGATTTTTTTTCTCATTTTGTCTGTCATCGTTGAAGTGTACCTATGATGAAAATTACAGGCCTCTCTCATCTTTTTAAGTTGGAGAACTTGCACAATTGGTGGCTGACTAAATACTTTCTTTGCCCCACTGTATATTAGCATGATCCTGCCCTCCACTAACAGACACACATCTTCTCCCACCTCCTGGCCTAAAAGTGTTGTCACGCCTTGGTCATAGTATTTTGTGTTTTCTTTATTATTTGATCAGGCCAGGGTGTGACATGGGTTTATGTTATATTGTATGTTCGTATTGGGGTTTGTAGTATGTGGGATCGCGGCTGATTAGGGGTGTTGTATAGGCTTGGCTGCCTGAGGCGGTTCTCAATCAGAGTCAGGTGATTCTCGTTGTCTCTGATTGGGAACCGTATTTAGGTAGCCTGGTTTCGCTTTGTATTTTGTGGGTGATTGTTCCTGTCTCTGTGTAGTTTCACCAGATAGGCTGTAATAGGTTTCAAGGTCCGTTTGTTGTTTTCGTATTTGTATAGTTATTTCATGTATCGCTTTTTTCCTTTTATTAAAGACACGAGTAACCACTACGCTGCATTTCGGTCCGACTCTCATTCTACAAACGAAGAAAGCAGTTACAAGTGTAACAAAAATGAAATTGTGTCCGTATATAAACAGCAATCTCACCAAGACAAATAAGGACACAAAGACTGTCCAATACAATACAACGACAAGGTAAGCTACACACACACACACACACACACACACACACACACACACACACACACACACACACACACACACACACACACACACACACACACACACACACACACACACACACACACACACACACACACACACACACACACACACACACACACAGCCACCTATCCCTGAGTGCCTGGTGAAATGGAATACGCAAACAGATGCTTGAGGAGGGATATTGGACTGGGTCTCCTGCGGAACGTATTTTTATTTTATTTTATTATTCATAATACAAAAATCAACTTACATTGCTACATCAAACATGTATATCAAAACCAAACACAAGTATTAACAATGCTCAAACATACAAAAAATATATTCTGAGTGGGCCGTGTGACACGTCTGGTGCAAACATTAGCCCTTTTCAGAGCCAGCCTCCAGCGTCCCATCACTGGGTCATGTGCAACATATTACTAGGTTACACGACAACATCGTATGATCTGAGAAAGAGGGGATGAGAGAAAGAGAGAAGAATGGAATGGGTATCAAATAAACGTTGTATAGCTTTGTCACTATGTACGGAACATTAACAGTTATTATATTGTAGCAAAAACATATGGTAATAGGTGATATATTTTACAACATCATATGATCTGAGAGATACAGGTAACTGCCAAAATAAAGGAAACATCAACATGAAGTGTCTTAATAGGGCGTTGGGGCACCACGAGCCAGAACAGAACTTCAATGCGACCTTGGCATAGATTCTGCAGGTGTCTGGAAATCTATTGGAGGGATGCGACACCATTCTTCCACAAGAAATTCCATAATTTGGTGTTTTGCTGGTGGAAAACTCTGTCTCAGGTGCAGCTCTAGAATCTACCATAAGTGTTCAATTGGGTTGAGATCTGGTGACACACAGACACACACACACACTAGGAGAAACGCATCCCAGTCGTTCCATTAGTTTGATATTGTAATAAAACAGCAGGGAGCAGGTCTCGAACCCTCGACCTTCTAGCCCGGGGTTCGGTGTGCTATCGACTGTACCACAAAAGCATGCTCATGCGGCAGAGTCGATTTCCTCGCTTATAAACCCAGGGTCGTTACTATATTACGTTAATATTTACGGACACGTTCTTTCTTTATATGTTCTTTCTTTATATTCCGCTACCATGCTCAGTAGCGATGTTCTTATCCCTTGCTTGCTGCTAGCTAGCCAGCCAACTCGCTATGGCTACACAGTCACGACCTCTGCAGCCAGAATAACAGCAAAGTTTATTCCGTTGCATTTGTTTAAGCTGTTCATCCCACTTATACCACCGTTGCCAAAGAAAACAATACTAAGCACACATTTACAGGTAAAAAAAAATCCATTCTCATGTTTTGGTTGCTAGAGATGCGACCCAGTCGTTCGTTCGATTAGTTTGATATTTATGGACGCGACCCAGTCGATCGTTCTTCATGTTACGTTGCCATGCTCGCTGGTAACATTCTTATCCCTTGCTTTCTAACTAGCCAAGTAGCTATGGCTAACAGTCACAATTCATTTGCACACAACATTGAGCTGATAATGCTAGATTTTCGCCTGGCATTGCTAGAAAACGTTGCCCTTTCGTCAGGACACACGTCAACACTGGCTGTTAAGTATGAGGAGATTGCGTTGCATATTAAACACTAGGCTACAAGCTAGCTAAGTAGTTTAAAAACTAGCAAACCTGCCAATACTGCATGACAACCGAATTCAAAAATATCAGTTGCTTAAAACAGCTGTCAAACTAGAAACATGTGGGAGGATTTGACAGCTTTAGCGGAAGGAGGGGACAGGAGAAATTCATGTTTATCACTCACCACTTTAGGTCATCAGAATCTCCCCAAAAAACATGCTTCTGCAAAAACAAATCAATGCTATGTTTTTTACTTGTCGAACCTGCGTTTACAATGTATCTGATTTGAGTTTGTGTAGTTGTTGGTTTTAGCCTTCTGTAACTTTGTAGCAAGTACAGTCTGCATGTGTAGGCGCACTTTGCGTAATGATTGCAAGGTGTCCCGGTATCTTTTCCAACTGTCCCGTTATCTGGTTTTAATGTCCATTCTAGGACGCCAATCAGAAACAAGTATTCAACAATGCTGTGGTACAAAATGGTAATAACTATGCACATCAGACTGTCTTCAAGGGGAAACCATACTATCCTTCTTGCATGATTTCTGTCCCGTACAGAAAATCAATGAGGTTCAAAGGTAATAGCACAATGTCTTAGGGTTCAATCAGTACAGTATGTGGTATATCCCCACCATAACACAATCAACTCTAAACCTTGTCTTGTCAGTGTATATTACACCACTATCCAACATGCCCGAGAGGGCGAATGACTCCATGACATGTCTTAGTGAAGGTGAACGTTTGAGCCGATTACGTGTCTTGTGTAACATAGTTGTCATCAGGGTGATGGAAGGGAAGTGGAGAGGTGATAATAAGATCTGTCAGTCTTCTTTAATATCTCGCTGAGTCGCCAGGAGGATTACTGTTAAGAAACGGGACCCTGTAATTTAACAGAGAATGTCATTTCCATGTCTATGGGGCTACAGTGAAATGTTTTGGTGTGGAGGGATACCTCAAAATATATTACGGAAACAGCACGCAGGTTTGAGTGGACGGAAAGACTTTAGGTCACCACTTGCTTCTCCATAATATAGTACAGTACCTAAGATTCAGTCGTGTGATGGAGCGTTTTCAAACGTATTTAAGTAACTTTAATCGAATCAACTGAATTACTAAAATTATGATTGACACATATTAGTATCAAAACAGGTTAACTGTTGCAGGAACATCATTTTGTAGAGACTAAAACCACAAAGGCCGACATCGTCCTCTTTCCTTTACCCACTAGGCCTACACCAGATACATGTGGCTGTAATTCTTCACCAAATATACCCAGACAGCTTTAAATTGATGTTCCGATCATAATAGAGTGTTTATTGTTCATTACAATAGTGTAATGCAGAACAGCTGTTCCAACCAGGAAGCATATTTTCGTACTTTTGCTTGAATGGACTACATTTTCCATTAATCAGTGACCGTGCTGAATTAGCCCGTTGGTGGAATCAGCGTACCTGTGTGTGTGTGTGTGTGTGTGTGGGGGGGGGGGGGGGCTGCTGTTGACCACATGTTAACTTTGGCTGGCGGATGGTGATGTGAGTTGGCCCTCTGTGTGATTGTGACTGCACCTCCCCATTTGGCCTCTCCTTCTTCCTCCTCCTCCTCTCTTTTATCACTCTATCTATCTCTGTCACTAATCTCACCCCTGGTTTGATCCCCTCTTTCATCTATACTTCGGATCATCATTGAAACCGATTTGATCTGAGACCAGATCAACAGAAAGGGAAACGGTGTGACTGCCTTGTGAGAGCCAATAGTGGCATTTGTCCCATAGAGAGGATTGCCTTGGATGCAGCAACAGCATTCACTCCTTGTTTCTAATACCACAGCTTTTTTAATTAGGCCCTGAAAAGGCCACCAATAGATTTTTTAAGGGCCCCATCTGGCCCAGGCCCCAAATGGGAAAAAGAAACAGTAGCAAGAGACAGAGTGGCAGATTGGGGCATTTGTTCAGGGTATGGTTCTATTCCCAGTGCACTAATTGGAGGAGCTGATGTATGTATCAGTTTTTCCTCTGCCGGATGCACACAAACACACAGGGAGACATGTCAAGTCAAGTCAAGTCAAGTCAAGTCAAGTCAAGTCAAGTCAAGTCAAGTCAAGTCAAGTCAAGTCAAGTCAAGTCAAGTCAAGTCAAGTCAAGTCAAGTCAAGTCAAGTCATGTCTGTCTGTCTGTCTGTCTGTCTGTCTGTCTGTCTGTCTGTCTGTCTGTCTGTCTGTCTGTCTGTCTGTCTGTCTGTCTGTCTGTCTGTCTGTCTGTCTGTCTGTCTGTCTGTCTGTCTGTCTGTCTGTCTGTCTGTCCGTCTGTCCGTCTGTCCGTCTGTCCGTCTGTCCGCCCTCCCGCCCGCCTGCCTGAGGGAAGGAGGGAAGGATGTGAGAGAAAGAGAGAAGGAGTCACCGTAAATGAGTGGAAGCGGCCTCTAACTTAGTGGCAGAGAAGACGGTCTCAAAGTATCATGAGGACTTGGGGGTGATTCAGGAGGGTACTCCCATGTCCTTTTGTCCGGTTTGATCTAAATCAGTCACTTTTTAAAGGACGGAATCAGATTAAATGTGTGTGTGTTGGTGTGTGGCTGAGTGTGTGTGTATGTGTGTGCGTGTGGATTCTACAGATTAAAAGACAACCTTTCTGTACACTCCACAGTTGAGACAGAGTGAGCATCTGGGAACTGTAGGATTCAACAGAACCTGACTGCATTTCTACTTTCCCCTAAAATGATCCCTCTCAGCAGGAGAGGGTTAGAAGGGGGCTTGTTCTGTCATAAAAGTGGTGTAATCTAGAAATGCAACCGTCACAGTGTGTGCGTGTGTCTGTGTGTGCGTGTGTCTGTGCGTGCGTGTGTCTGTGCGTGCGTGTGTCTGTGTGTGCGTGTGTCTGTGTGTGCGTGTGTTTGTGCGTGCGTGTGTCTGTGTGTGCGTGTGTCTGTGCGTGCGTGTGTCTGTGCGTGCATGTGTCTGTGTGTGCGTATTACATTCTTTGATTGCCCTGGGATAGGGCGATCAGAGGGATAACAGGGTCGCAGCAGACCAGTCACTACTGTCAGACACTTCCCACTGCAATAGAGAACCATGGGAAAAGTCCCATATAGGATCTAATAAGGAAGAGTGAACGGGCCAGATAGGACCTGTACGACACAGAATACCGTAGCTATTAGGGACCTCAGGTTCAGTCTGCAACGGGGGCCTCTTTAGGGGTTGGGATAGGGAGGGTTATATTGTTCTCTAGGGGTAAAGGACGTTAGGGCTTACTTATCTCTATCTCGCTCTCTTTCGCTCTCTCTTTTACCACTGAGCACCGTGCTGTAGTGTGTTTCTGATAATCTGCCGCGGCCCATGTGAGCAGTGGATTACATATTTATTCAGGGAGTTTTCATCCCGGCTCTACTGCCATCTGTCACCCATAGCACAGCCATGGGAGAGTTACAGTAGAGTGTGTGAGAGTGAGTGAGTGAGTGAGTGAGTGAGTGAGTGAGTGAGTGAGTGTGAGTGGTGAGTGGTGGTGAGTGAGTGAGTGTGGTGAGTGGTGGTGGTGGTGGTGGTGGTGGTGGTGGTGGTGAGTGGTGAGTGAGTGAGTGTGAGAGAGAGAGAGAGAGAGAGAGAGAGAGAGAGAGAGAGAGAGAGAGAGAGAGAGAGAGAGAGAGAGAGAGAGAGAGAGAGAGAGAGAAGATCTGGATAGATCAGTTGAGTTGGATGTTTTACAAATCAATGAATTACATTTATATTCTTTTCACCTTTCAACAAACATTTCTGCTATAGAGACTCAACGATTAGAGCTGACCATGGAGTGACTGTTTCGGTACCATTTGACCAGCATCAAGTGATTGGTCAAGTGTTGACGAATCCATAAAACTATGTTGTCTGTTTACATACTAGTGTTTATTTCATTTATATTTTGACCGTAGACTAACTCTATGACTGTGTTTGTGTGTGACAGCTCTCGGTCTTCCCACGCATTGGCCTACTCTCCCTTAAGGCTGGGGATATGTGGAAGTGAAAGAGAGAGGAGAGAGAAAGAGAGAGAGTCTGAGCGAAAGAGTCCGAGAGAGAGAAAGAGAGAGGAGATAGAGAAAGAGAGAGAGAGAGTCCGAGAGAGAGAGATTTTATACTCACACAAGGGGACTGTATGTTTTTGACCACAACACTGCCATCCACCCCCAAGGCAAGACTGCCTCTCTGGTTGTTGGTAAGCAACTGACAACCTGCAAGTCTTTCTGTTTTTAGCTTTGATGTAGCCTTACAGGAGTTCACACACACACACACACACACACACACACACACACACACACACACACACACACACACACACACACACACACACACACACACACACACACACACACACACACACACACACACACACACACACACACACACACACACACACACACACACACAACCCCCTTGTAAGGTGCCTCTGCAGACTGATCAAGTGAACGAATCGCACAAGAACAAGAAATGCAGCTTATGTCCTACACTGAACCCATCTACCCCATAGTGTTACTGAATAACAAAACACATCATTAAAATCATGCCGTCAATTGTTTCAATGTTCTTTCCTGTAAGCCAAACAAACTTGTGGTCTGGGTAAAATACATGTTATGACTAATATGGCGTCATGCTGTTCTCAGCTGCATGACCTGTTCTGGCTACATTGTGCAGAGCCTGGTCTATGACACACGGCATGTGTTTGATCATTGAGCCATTTATGCAATGCCTGAATACACGTGGATGAATAAATGAATAATGCATTCTATTCATACAGAGAGAGTGAGTGAGAACGAGAGAGTGAGAGAGAAGGGGGGGAGGGAAAGAGAGAGAGAGGAGGGAGAGACAGAGAGACAGAGACAGAGAGAGAGTTAGAGAGAGAGAGAGAGAGAGAGAGAGGGAAAGAGAGACAGACAGACAGACACGGATCTCACGTCTCTTTGGTTTGATCAAACTCCTTAACAAAAAGATATACGCAGTCATTTCTATCGAGCTGTTTTCCCTACCTAGCTCCTGCAAAGAATAACCACATTCACTTTCCTATCAAACTCCATGCCAATTCTGCCAGGTGCAAATTCTTTAATCATCCATTTTGTCTCCTGAGTGGCACAGCGGTTTAAGGCACTGCACCTCACCTAGTGGATAAAAGGACAACTAGGCACATCTTAAGAAACATCTTCGTTGGGGGATAAGGTGGCAGGCTTTGGCGCAGGCATTTACGTTACCAGTCAAACGTCTGGAGACACCCAGTCATTCAAGGGCTTTTCTTTATTTGTACTATTTTCTACATTGTAGAATAATAGTGAAGACATCAAAACTATGAAATAACACGTATGGAATCATGTAGTGACCCAAAAAGAGTTAAACAAATCAAAAGATAGTTTTGATTTGAGATTCTTTAAAAGTCACCACCCTTTTATCTTGATAGAAAACAGGGGAAAATAAAGAAAAACTCTTGAATGAGTAGGTGTGTCCAAATTTTGGACTGGCACTGTTACCTGATAAAACTGCACGTCATTTAATATTATTAAGACAGCTATTAAAATGTCATTTTCAACCCACCGTAAAGCAAGGCATGCACTCCAGTTTCAAAGTTTCATAGTTACAGAACGTAGAAACGGGACACCTTTATCTAGGGGACTGCTTTGTGTATCGACCAGGAAAGGGCACAACATCATTCAGCAAAAGAGCTTCCATGTTGCTTGGGTAAAATAACATGTTCACAAGGTTCCGTCCCAAAAGTGCATTTAAAAAGGCAGCGGGTTTGTTACGTTCAGGCTTGTTCATCAGTTGGCACCACTTTAGTTCATTTGCTCTTTACAGGTGCTGATTCAGAAGCATTACGGTCATTTCGAGAATACACTCTATTTGTGTCAGTGAGTCACATGGACGGAGTTAAAAAAAAAAAAAAGGGCTTTGACATATGGAACGTTTATGTGCACTTGCAACATCACAAGCCCATAAAAAGACATGTTTACGTAGACATTCATGTGGCATGCTGCAAAATCTCGGCCCCCTTTTTGTTTTACAAAGACGTCGGCACTTCGTGGTGGAATAGAGTTCTCCAGCCCAAATCGCCTGGAATCGCAGCATTTAGGATTTACCCACAACAAGGTCAAATCTGCACGCATGGTTAATTAAAAACAGCAGTAAAACCAGTACACTAACATTTCTGTGCCCCCATACTGCTGCATGATCATTCATAATGGCTAGCACCAAACCGTTTATTGAAACATTTAAAAGGTAGCACACCCAAGTATTTACACTTTGCCATAATGTGACCGAGGGCACCATTCACATGGTTAGGCGGATGTACTTAACAGACACATTGTAATCCACAAATTCATTCATAATCAACCCCAAATACAACATCTAGTATGACAGAGCCACGGGACAAACTAAAAAGTGTACTAGGTCCTGCTGACGAAATACATGCTGTCTCTGTTGCACCTACTGTTGCACTTTGCAGGACTATAGATGGCAGTCTGTTATTATGGCCTCTGGTCTGCATAAGGCCCAGAGTTGTTCTTAGTCAGGTCACATGGTCAGGGAAACTCATTGCCTTGCTCATGGGTTATGTCCTCAGAGGGTTGGAATGTTTTCAGTGAGGCGTGATGTCAAGCGTGTGTAAAAACCAAATTTCAAACCAATAAGAGACATACAGATGTAAGAACTTAATTTGAGCTAGTTGGCTACAGCAGGAAAAAAATCCTCCAGCAACAGGAAATGACAATTATGTGGCTTAAAATTAATGGATTTTTATTTTTGTAAGGCTTGATACAGTCTGAAATTTTGACGTGGAAATTACAAACTTTAGAAGCCTTTTAAACCCTTGGACACACTACATGTTTGCATTTCCTGCCGTGCAGGAAAATTCTAATCAATAAATGAGTGATCAAATTAAGATCCTACATCTGTATTGCATGTTTAGCTAATTACATCATGTCAGCTTACTTGTCATGTTGTTGCTCCTTTCTCTCTGCTTCCATTTATTAATAATAATCCTCCTCAAAACTATAATTCATCCAATTTCTCTTTATCCTGTTAATAATAATGTGGTTTTGGAAATATACATGTTTTGTGAAAAATGTTAGTATCAGGTTACTTTAGGACAAGCAAACAGTTACTCTCAGTCAATAGATCCTCATTCCAGAGCTGTCCACAAAAATGTCACATGTCCAGTTTTATTTCATAATTCACAGATTACCAAATTGGAAATTGTGCAGATTAAACGCTTAAATTTCAAACACAACACAGGCCATTCAGGGGATGACAAAACACCAGGCAAATCCAAAAATGAGTTCTCCGAGAACTCACTCAAATCATTTGATGCAACAGCAACGACACTTGAATTAAACGACAGAAAGGGCAGTCACATGGGGAGATGCAGAGAGTGCATTGGCAAGGAGTTAGTCTAGTGTAGTGATTCAATCTGTCTGGGCTGTAGCGTGTCATCATGCATGTAAACGTCCCTTTTTCAGGACCCTGTCTTTCAAAGATCATTCGGAAAAAATCCAAATAACTTCACAGATCTTCATTGTAAAAGGTTTAAAACATTGTTTCCCATACTTGTTCAATGAACCATAAACAATCAATGAACATGCACCTGTGGAACGGTCGTTAAGATACTAACAGCTTACAGACGGTGGGCAATAAAGGTCACTGTTATAAAAACGTTGGACACTAAAGAGGCCTTACTACTGAGTCTGTAAAACACCAAAAGAAAGATGCCCAGAGTCCCTGCTCATCCGCATGAATAAGGACTGCAGATGTGGCCAGGGAAATAAATTGCAATGTCCGTACTGTGACACGCCTAAGACAGTGTTACAGGGAGACAGATGGACAGCTGATCGTCCTCGCAGTGGCAGACCACGGGTACATCCGAACATCACACCTGCGGGACAGGTACAGGATGGCAACAACTGCCCGAGTTACACCAGGAACACACAATCCCTCCATCAGTGCTCAGACTGTCCTCAATAGGCTGAGAGAGGCTGGACTGAGGGCTTGTAGGCCTGTGGTAAGGCAGGTCCTCACCAGACATCACCGGCAACAACGTCACCTATGGGTACCAACCCACCGTCGCTGGACCAGATAGGACTGGCAAAAAGTGCTCTTCACCGACGAGTCGTTGTTTTGTCTCACCAGGGGTAATGGTCGGATTTGTGTTTATCATTGAAGGAATGAGCGTTACACTGAGGCCTGTACTCTGGAACGGGATCAATTTGGAGGTGGAGGGTCCATCATGGTCTGGGGCGGTGTGTCACAGCATCATCGAACTGAGCTTGTTGTCATTGCAGGCAATCTCATCGCTGTGCGTTACAGGGAAGACATCCTCCTCCCTTATGTGGTACCCTTCCTGCAGGCTCATCCAGCATGACAATGCCACCAGTCATACTGCTCATTCTGTGTGTGATTTCCTGAAAGACAGGAATGTCAGTGTTCTGCCATGGCCAGCGAAGAGCCTGGATCTCAATCCCATTGAGCACATCTGTGACCTGTTGGATTGGAGGGTGAGGGCTAGGGCCATTCCCCTCAAAAATGTCCGGGAACTTGCAGGTGCCTTGGTGGAAGAGTCGGGTAACATCTCACAGCAAGAACTGGCAAATCTGGTGCAGTCCATGAGGAGGAGATGCACTGCAGTACTTAATGCAGCTGGTGGCCACACCAGATACTGACTGTTACTATTGATTTTGACCCCCCCTTTGTTCAGGGACACATTATTCCATTTCTGTTAGTCATATGTCTGTGGAACTTGTTCAGTTTGTGTCTCAATTGTTGAATCTTGTTATGCTCATACACATATTTACACATGTTAAGTTTGCTGAAAAGAAACAGTTGACAGTGAGAGGACGTTTCTTTTTTCGCTGAGTATATGTCAATAGTTTGCTGGTGTACAGTATGGAAACTGGCTATAGTAGTATAGTACTATAGAAATGTTGAGAGAATAGCTGAAAGATTTGTAAAATGTCAACTTTGGATCCAGAATAAAAGAATGTCCAATGAAGTACGGTTTTCATATGTGATCAAGAGGGACTTCCCTAACTGTCAGCCAGAGCTTTGTGGCAGCAGTCCCACAAAATATCACCACTGCACCTGACTGTGAGAAACCCACACAGGAATCCATTTGTTACTCAGCACTCCATACAGATTCAATTCTGACTTTGCAACTGGCCCTTTCAGATATTGGATTGTGGATTGTTACTGTGCACTGTATGCCCTTGTTCTTGCAATTCAGTCAGGCACTTCCTCTAACACTACGTAATACTTTCTGGATTTTTTCCCATCAAGCAATTCAAAATACACTACATGACCTAAAGTATGTGGGCACCTGCTTGTTGGAAATCTCATTGGCATTAATATGGAGTTGGTATGGAGTTGGCTTCCATTCAGCCGCAAGAGCAATGCTGAGGTTGGGCGCTAATGTTGTGCTATCAGCACTGCCTCAAAGTCGACGTTCCAATTCATCCCAAAGGTGTTCGATGGGGTTGAGGTCAGGGCTCTGTGCAGGCCAGTCAAGTTCTAGGCCAGTCAATTTCTTCCACACCAATCTTGACAAACCATTTCTGTATAGACCTCGCTTTGTGCACAGGGGCATTGCCATGCTGAAACAGGAAAGGGCCTTTCTCAAACGGTTTCCTCAAAGTTGGAAGCACAGATTAGTCTAGAATGCCATTGACTGCTGAAGCGTTAACATTTCCATTCACTGGAATTAAGAGGCCTAGCCCAAACCATGAGAAACAGCCCCGACCATTATTCCTCATCCACCAAACTTTACAGTTGGCACTATGCATTTGGGCATGTAGTGTTCTCCTGGGATCCGCCAAACTCAGATTCGTCTGTCAGATGGTGATGCGTGATTCATCACTCCACATAAAGCGTTTTTCTGCTCCAGAATCCAATGGCAGTGAGCTTTACACCACTCCAGCCGACAAGCCTAAGCTGCACTTAGACTTGTGTGTGGCTTCTCGGCCAAGGAAACCCATTTCATGAAGCTCCAGACGAACAGTTGACGTTGCTTCCAGAGGCAGTTTGGAACTCGGTAGTGAGAGTTGCAACCGAGGACAGGCAATTTTTACGCGCTACGCGATTCAGCGTCTTGTTCTGTGAGCTTGTGTGGCCTACCACTTTGCGGTTGAGCAGTTGTTACTTCTACACGTTTCCCCTTCACAATAACAGCACTTACAGTTGACCGGGGAAGCTCTAGCAGGGCAGACATTTTATGAACTGACTTGTTGAAAAGGTGGCATACAATGACGGTGCCACATTGAAAGTCACTGAGCTCTTCAGTAAGGCCATTCTATTGTCAATGTTTGTCTATGGAGATTGCATGGCTGTGTGCTCAATTGTATATGCCTGTCAGCAACAGGTGTGGCTGAAATAGCCAAATCCACTAATTTGAAGGGGTGTCCACATACTTGTGTATATATAGTGTACATTACATCAAGTATTGTATTGTCGATGCCAATGTTACCGATGAACAAGGCATGAACCATTGCCATGAACCCTATGGTGTTACATTGTACAGATGTAGAATCTTCATTTGATCACTCTTTTGCTGATGAGAATTTCCCTGTACAGCAAGAAATGCAAACTTGTAGTGTATTCAAGGTTTTAAAAGCCTTCTAAAGTTTGTAATTTCCACTTTAAAATGTCAGACTTGATTTGCCCGAACATAAAATGTATCAACCCCTACAAATGTTTTTCCGTGAATTATAATCCATACAATAATGATAATTTCCTTAATGCTGCAGGATTATTTTCCTGCTGTAGCAAACTGGCTCAAATGAAGATCCTATATCTGTACGTGGACCTAAAGCTGTTTGTCTCATATTACTGTACCATCTGCTTCTGTCAGTTTAAACAGTTTAACAGCCAAAGTTCCCACTTTTACAACACATTGTAAATACACCTGTGTACTCAGATAACAGTCACAAGGCTGGCTATTGCTGTAGCACTATCTAGCACTATAATTCAGCTAGAGTCCTCCCGTTCCAGGGGAGGAAAAGAGGACGGTTGTGTCCATAGTGCCACCGTGAGGAACTGAAGTCATTATAGATAACCTGACTTCAACAGTCCCTATTACCTTGAATTATATGAAGCCATATGTCAGTGTACTCGTGACCGATAACTAATACATCAACATAGATTATAACTATAATGGTTCAACGTCACTATTTTTTGGGCATATTCTAATGAGACCGTGTTGAAGCAGAAATAAGAAATGATTTTCGGGTTAATCCATAGTGCAGCTAGAAGGTGTATAGAGAGCACTGATGTGTAATCAAGGCCTGACTTTGACAACAACGATTTGAATGGAAAGTTACGGGCTATGGTCAGATCTCTTGGTTGCTCCCTCGGCATCACTGATCACATATCTTTGTAGCAGCATCATTGTTAGGCTAAACATGTCCTCTTGCTTAACACTGATGTAAATGCTATTTACAGGTCGCTGGTTGTGTGTATGTCATTGTGGTCGTGGTCATTTTGGGCTTTTGGGGTTAAGTCAATAACATAGCTCTCCACTTGACCTTGCAGTTTATTGCAGTCACTTTGGTACAGTTTCCACACGTGTGCGGCACAATACAACGTTTTGAATATGAGACTTTCAGTGTGGAGTTCTGGAAATCCACTACAGACTTCTGAAAATAGCACCAAAGCGATTGAAGAAAACTGTAATGCCCAGTAAACTGTTTGAAATGAACAACAATCACAGTAAGTCCATTTAGACATTGAAATGTAATGGTTAATCATCGAAATGTAATGGTTAATAATCTAAATGTAATGGATAATAATTGAAATGTAATGGATAATAATTGAAATGTAATCGTTAATAATTTAAATGTAATGGATAATAATTGAAATGTAATTGTTAATAATTGAAATGTAATCGTTAACAATTGAAATGTAATGGATAATAATTGAAATGTAATTGTTAATAATTGAAATGTAATCGTTAACAATTGAAATGTAATGGATAATAATTGAAATGTAATCGTTAATAATTGAAATGTAATGGCTAATCACATTTATTTATAAACTTCTTACATCAGCTGATAACTCAAAGTGCTGTACAGAAACCCAGCCTAAAACCCTAAACAGCAAGCAATCCAGGTGTTGAAGCAAGGTTGCTACGAAGAACTCCCTAGAAAGGCCAAAACCTACGAAGAAACCTATAGAGGAACCAGGCTATGTGGGGTGGCCAGTCCTCTTCTGGCTGTGCCGGGTTGAGATTATAACAGTACATGGCCAAGATGTTCAAATGTTCATAGATGACCAGCAGGGTCAAATAATAATAATCACAGTGGTTGTCGAGGGTGCAACAGGTCAGCACCCCAGGAGTAAATGTCAGTTGGCTAATAATAATTTAAATGCAATGGTTGAAATATAGTTGTAATGTGGTTTACATAATGGCCTCAGATGAGATATGAATATAAATATATCATGTTTAATTAGTGGTTTGTTTGTCAATAATCATTTCCAGGCTCTTTTAACCCCACTTAGCTGTTAATAGGTCTGTGTCTCACCGATTGCTCAAGGCACAGTAATCATAAACAAGAATGTTCTATTAAATGAGTACTCTCCAATGACTAGAAAGGTGATCTTTTGATTAATTCATGAATAAAATGGAACTTAACCAAGTATGCCCTGAGTCTACAGACATGACAATGAACACTTGAGTAGAACAGCATGCACTGTGTGTGTGTGTGTGTGTGTGTGTGTGTGTGTGTGTGTGTGTGTGTGTGTGTGTGTGTGTGTGTGTGTGTGTGTGTGTGTGTGTGTGTGTGTGTGTGTGTGTGTGTGTGTGTGTGTGTGTGTGTGTGTGTGTGTGTGTGTGTGTGTGTGTGTGTACAGTAACAGCCATGCCCCTCCAGTGCCCCAGCAGCAATAATGAAAGGGCGATGGTATACTCTCGTTCAGACAGGAGCTGCCTACCCACCGTTCATTCTCTCTGGTATCACTAAACAGCCTTGGATACAACTCAATGGAAAGCACTATAACAGGGGTGTACAGCAGCAGTTTAAAGGTCAACATAAACCTAATTGACCCCATAGTGGTTATATATGAGTGTAAAATAGCATATAGACTATACGCATATGGAGGGGTTCTAAGTATGGGCTTTGCTCGTGGTGTTGACTGCCGCTGTCCTACTGGTGTCACCTGTTTATCCGACTGAACAACCGGACATCACCTGCTCAGCTTAATGAAGTAGAAAGCTCTTTCAGCAACCTGCCTTCAGCTATTAAGTGAAATGAATCTACATATTTTACTCATCCTGACTGGCACTACCCTCTAATGCTTTCCCAATCCACCTAAATGTGTCTAATGCATGTCTCCTAGCTCTGAGATAGTATTACTTATTAAGACATTAATCATTATATCCAGAACAGACACGACTTTTTCCCCCGATAAAAACATTATTCTCCTTCCAATTGGCACCCTATTCCCTATGTGGTGCACTACTTTTGACCAGAGTTCTATGGGCTCTGTTGAAAAGTAATACAGCATAAAGGGAATAGGGTGCCATTTGGGATGCAGACAGGGAGAAGTGGACTGGAAGTAAAGTGTTGTTTCCCCAGAGGGATCATTCTACAACTTGTTCTATGGTCCAGAATACATTTGCATGTTATTTTTCAGCCTCTGAGTCTGTGTGCGTGTGTGTGTGTGTGTGTGTGTGTGTGTGTGTGTGTGTGTGTGTGTGTGTGTGTGTGAAAGTCCTAATACCTGACCTGTCCAAGCTGCTGTGTGTGTGTGTGTGTGTGTGTGAGTCCTAATACCTGACCTGTCCAAGCTGCTGTGTGTGTGTGTGTTTAAACAAAGACAGATAGTCTCCCCGAGGAAGTCTCTCCTCTACTCCCTGTCACAGTTCCTTCCTGCCACACTTTCACACATAATAATATATGCCATTTAGCCGACGCTTTTATCCAAAGCGACTTACAGTCATGTGTGCATACATTCTACGTATGGGTGGTCCCGGGAATCAAACCCACTACCCTGGCGTTACAAGCGCCATGCTCTACCAACTGAGCTACAGAAGGACCACATTCCTAGAGTGTTCTCTGCTATTCCCAGAGGCTCTGAGCCTGAGGTGAAGAGAGCATGGTCAACCTCGGGGGTCTGTTAGCTTAGAGACATCTGTCTGGGTACCACCACCTACCCAGGGTCGCCGCCAGAATTAATCAGTTGGACGGGCATTTGTTTTCCATAGGGGGGATATTTTTCACGGGACCTCATAGGTGTGCATGTACTTGTGCGTGAATACATTTTCTTTTATGGGTGTTATTAAGACTACAGGCGGCAATACCAAATTTGACAAATGTTCTGCAATTGTATGTAATGACTTACAGTATGTTCACAACTTAGTCAATTGATTAGATGATTTAATCAATGTAAACAAATGACATGAATTGATACAGTAGTTCACCTCTCTGTTTTCTTTTATTCTGCAATAGAGTATATTGTAACCATGTGTTCAAGCTAATCAAATCAACATTTATTTATGATACAGCGTAGTGTGCGCTCAAAATGCAATGAAAGTCCCACTCGCAACCAAAGCTCTCCTCATAAACAGTGCAATGATATTAAGCCCAAATGTATTTACATTAGGCTATAGAGTAGACATAGCTATATCATGTAGTCATAGGCCTATACTGCAGATTAGAGTTTTTTTCCTGAACTTATATTTATTTAACCAGGCAAGTCAGTTAAGAACAAATTAAGTTAATTTAAGAACAAATTCTTATTTACAATGACGGCCTACCCCGGTCAAACCCGAATGACACTGGGCCAATTATGCACCGCCTTATGGGACTCACAAATCACAGCTGGTTGTGATACAGTCTGGAATTAAACCAGGGTCTGTAGTGACACCTCGAGCACTGAGATGCAGTGCCTTAGACCCCTGCGCATGGCAGAGCTAACATTAAGCTATCCTTCAGCACCGTAAACTGGTTCAACTTCTTTAACATCATTGTGCGATCCTGGCGCTGTCCTTTTAGAGCCACGAAGGGGCACTCCAATCGTTTAAAATAACAATCAGCAAAATCTGTTGACTACGACTAATAGACCTATTCATCACCTATTATTATTATTATTATTAATTATGACAAAAAGAAGATTCTCACTTCTCACAATGAGGCTCGTTTAGTAGAATTAGATCAAAGATGAATCAATGTCTCTCAAGATCACATAATGATTAATCTTGGTGACCTAGAAGGAAAATTATTTTGTCATATCCTGTTTTACTTCTGGGAGAATGCCATTAACAATTGTGATTACCTTTGTGCACAGGAAGGAAGCGAAATTTCCTCCCTTACAAACGGAAACTCCCTTCCGCTAATTTTACCCGTGTTTATCATGGCCAAATAGCTATAGATTTTTACGATACAGGTAATTTTGACTTTGTGGCTGTGGAATCTAGTGGGAAAAGCTTTATCATCCGCACACGGGCTTCAAAATCCTCACGCCAGTTAAAGCACCGCCTTTGCCCAATCCTGATTTGTCCAAATCATCCACGACGAAAACCTCAAACCGGGAACAACTGCTGCTGGTAATCTCCTCGAGTCTTGACAGATTTTTACCGTTTCATGTCCTCGAGAATCTGTCCATGAGAGATTACGTCACGAGTAATTAGTATTTTACGTAACAGAACAGAATATAATAGCATAGCATACTAGACCTATAACGTTACTGCTACAACAAAAACGCCTCCAAATGAGAAAGAGATTTTAGGATGGTTATCTGAAGATGAATAGTAAAAAGAAAAAACTCTACAGAGTGCACCATTAGGGAGAATGTATGCCTAAACTTTGAAATAAAATAAATGTTCTCATAGTTTGTTAGCACCATCTGCTCTAATTTGCTCACAAAAAAAGTAATTGAAGAAGATATAATGGCATAGGCTACTCCCATGAAACCGATTGAAATCAACCAAATGATTGGCGTGTTAGTTACAACTGGGGTTGGAGTGAATACCTTACAGGAGGGTGGTTCTCCAGGAACACGGTTGGAGAGCCCTGTTCTATAATGATTGGCTATTCAATAGTCTACAATTTAAATTGTTCTCCCTTACCTTAAGAAATAGGACTAAATCACTGCCTATGGGCCAGTAGCCTAGGCCTATAACTTCCATCGTCAACTACGTAAAATAAATAGGCCTAACGCCAACAAATAGAAAACAGTAGAAGTAACCTGATGAAAATGCAGGTTATTTCAGTGGCATTCACCTCTCTGCTCGGCCTGTTCAATTCCCTTTTCTATCTGTCTGGACTTGAGCTATCTACTAGTGAAGTGCAACATTGTGTGAAATAAATCAACTGGGTCCTAGCGGACTTGCAACATTGTATCAACTAGCCTATTCTGGGGCCCTCAGAGATTCCTGCACCAGTGAGCTTCGGACAGACAGCTGTTTTTGCGGGTTCAAATCAGACCTCCCCAAATGCGCATTTTCCTACATTTGCGAGCAGCAGGCCGAGTACTTCTAATCGTGCTCAGGTGCTCATGCTCTCTCAACATTACCAGGACAGAGAAACCAGACACATGCTCTCCCAACATTACCAGGACAGAGAAACCAGACACATGCTCTCCAACATTACCAGGACAGAGAAACCAGACATGTGCTCCCCCATCATTACCAGGACAGAGAAACCAGACACATGCTCTCTCAACATTACCAGGACAGAGAAACCAGACACATGCTCATTGCACATACATAAAAAAAAGGTTGTCAGTATTGTCATATTACCTGTTAATGATGCTTATGAAATCAAATAAAACTTGTTCCTCACAAGTGTAGCAGGTTGTGAACTCCGCAAACAATGTTTCCACCAAGAATGAGAATGTAAATTACTGTAATTATTGCATGCATTTATTGAAGTTACTGTAACCAAAATAAGGGAATTAACAGTACATTTACTAGGACTACTGGTGAAATATGTAATGGGGAATAAATTATCAAAATGTCAATATTTTATTTGGATGGGCAAGGAGGTACGGTAGGGTGTGCCAGGTCGCCTAAGGCCCACCCATAACGCTGGCCCTGCACCCACCAACAGATCTCTATCTCTTTAAGTCAGCATAGACTAAACTAGACTTGAGCATCCAGCAGGGGTCAGAAGCAGGCAGCGATGTGTTTTGCCCATTTCACAATTATTATATTTTTTGTGTGGTTTAAAAACAACAACTGTGAAATCACTGTGAATTCAACAAAAAATGTGATTAATTTAGGAATTCTGTTCCCAAATATTGCCACAAAAAAAATGTGTCTCAATGTATTCGCTAAATGATTTAAATGTAAATGTAAATGTATTCAAGGTATGAACTTATTATTTTCAAATACAAATTATTTTTGGGCTTAGTTGTGGTCAATTTGCATCGTACAAAATATTGTTGTTTTGGCCCCCCCAATACGGCCCACGGCTGAATGTACAGTAGTTGCCTACCCCTGTTATACAGCATAGGCTATACATTAGACCATACTGCTATTCCATACACCCCCACCAACCCAAATCAAGTGGTTGAATCGAGTTGTTAGTGTGTTCGTGTGTTGTGTGTGTGTGTGTGTGTGTGTGTGTGTGTGTGTGTGTGTGTGTGTGTGTGTGTGTCATCATTTACTGCCCAATCAGCATTTACCAGCATGGGCCTATATGCAAATCACAGGTGATTCAGAAGATAATGACAGTAAATGTGTTCTGACACAAAGCCATATTGGAAATGTACATCTGTCTTGCATTTCCAATATGGCTGGTCTGACTAATACAGGTCTCTCTATCCACCTCCAGATCTATTATTACCTCCCACTGATCACACTTAGCAACCATCGCCATGGGAACCGTTTTCATGTTAGACATAGTCGTCAAGGAGACGTGGATGAAAGCATCACAGGACCCTCTCTCATGCTCCTCCTGCCTTCTGTTCTGTGTCCAGTACAAACATAGCCTGGTCCCAGATCTGTTTGTGCTCAATGACCATAAAATGTCTGTATACAGAACAAACAGAGACCAGAGACCTGAGACCAGGCTAATACAAACACAGGTTGCTGTGTGTGTGTGATATTAGCCACTCGATTGTGTGGCCTTGACGTCTCTCATCTTGTTTCCGATAAAAAGGGAACACTGTCTGCCTTTGTAAATGTGTCAAGTGAGAAAGTGCAAAAATATATATTTTTAAATACAACTGGCACTCAGACACACAATAGACCCCTACAAATTGTGTATTCTCCATTAGTGTAATATTTCCCTGTCCTTTTATCCAGTGGTTTTATCCAGTAAATCCTGAAAAAAAGTAAAAGTATTAAGATACCTTAATAGAACATTTCTCAAGTAAAAGTTCAAGTAAAAGTCTAAAAGCATTTGGTTTAAAATATACTTATGTATCAAAAGTAAATGTAATTGCTTCAATATATTTAAGAGTCAAAAGTAAAAATAGAAATAATTTCACATTCCTTATATTAAGCAGACCAGACCTTTTGACGTTCTTGTTTTTTATTTACAGAAAGCCCGGGGCACACTCTAACACTCAGACGTAGTACTTTAAGGTATTTTTTACTTAAGTACTTTACACCACTGCTTTTATCTATGGGATAATTGTATTGGAAATGCATGTTCAAGTGTGCACTTAACGGAATAAAATGTTTTGCATGTCAGCAATCAAGTGTTCAAGATTTAGGATTTACAAAAAGCTCATTATAACAGGCTACATCACACTTTTGCATCATCATGATGATGTGACAAGTTACCATTTGCATATTAAAGTCTTGTATCTTGAAAACTTGATTGCTGACATTCAAAACAATGTGTACTGTATCAACAGTGGACTAAAAAAAATGAATAAAATCGTTTTTGAGTGGATTATTCCTTTAAGTAATTGTAATCCACACATTGTGTTTTTATTGTCACCCATTCATTTCAATATAATTAACTATAATCTAATGACCAGTTGCAATTGCTATTGTCTCCCATGTGCTACAGCAACAGAAACCAGTATAATAGAATCCTCATTATAAAATAATGCATTTCATAAACCCACATTATGCAGAGATAAAGTAAAAGTATCCCGATTTGTATATAATGAATATAGTGAATTGTGGAGTCTATTGTGATTATAGTCTAATGAATTGCTAAAACCCCCCAGACCATGCGAGTTTAGTGTTGAGTTTGACAGATAGCCTGTAGCGGTCTGCTACATGCGCTGTTCTTCAGCACCACACCACTATTCACACTGGACTGGAAAGGCATGCAGGGATTATCTACGGGAGTATGGATTCAAATAAATCCATCCACGCAGAATGATCCCTGCACATTCCTGATTTCCAAATGCATTTAGGCCATTTTTTTGTGTTCGTGTTGCCTAGACTACAGGCCTACTTTCCCATTGATAATGGAGGATGCTGATGTTAGAACCACTTGTATGTGTGTTCACAGTAAAACAAATCATGTTAGATCTCATTCGTTTGCTATAAAGTGGTAAAAAAAAAATATTAAACCGAATATAACATTTCTCAATAGTTACTGACCTTTCGGAGAGCTCGGAAGTCTTTGAAATCTTTTCTGATGCAACGTTGAAATGCCCGACACGTTATTACCCATGTCGGATTTATGTTCACCGTCCTGATGTGCGCTCGAGCTCCAGTGGTTTTAGGGGAAATTGTCCACTTTAGTTTAATTTCCAAAGAAGCTGCCATGCTGTGTTGAAGGGGGTACATGATACACTTTTGCCTTTGACAAAAGAGCAGAGCTTCTTTTGATGCGGACACGTCATCCAAATGCCAAAAGACACCGTTTTAAAAGTGGGCCAAGCGGCGGCGCAGGTGTGCTGCTCAGAACACCGGAGAGAGCAGTTGGAGGTGAAGCACCTATTTCCTATAGATTTGGACAGTATTTTCTCTGTAGGCCTACAACCGCCACCTAAACTCATGAGTTCTACAAAAGTAAATGATTTATGAAAAATATAAATACACACATGCAACAGCAAAAACATCTCTCTTTGTAAACATATGGGAATAGGAACACTCACCATGTCCCCACTGAATGGAATGAAGTAAAGTAAATGATTTATGAAAAATGGCAACATGCAAACATGTTGAATCATTCAGATGAGAAAACATGGAGATGGAGATGCTATATTTATCACCAAGCCATGAATTGTGTAAAACTGCCATCTAGTGTAAAAACAATTACAACTAAATAAAGACTGACATCACAGAGCAAGCGGACCATTACAATTAGTAAAAGTTAAGACAATGATATTTAGGTCATGTAGCCTATTGATTCACTATTTTATGGGAGCCCCTGGAAAAGATTTCCTCTGTTTATGCGTAAAGGCGGTTCTTCCAATAATTAATGAACACACCGCCATGCCCGCCGGCAAAGAGCACCAACTCTGCCAAAGTCAATACCGAGCGATTGTTGTCCCAGGAAGGACAATCATACGACCAACTTTTCACTTTTAACCAAAGTCTACATTGCGAAAAAAGTAGCTTCAGTCGCTGATGTGTAATACAGCTTAATTGTCATGGTTATGGTGCAGGTTGTCATTCGTGTTGAGCTATGAGTGCACCAACTTGCATTATTCAGTAGGCTAATTTTGAGCAGTCAAGAGAATCATATGAATTATGTAGCGAACCCTGATTGCCTTTATTTCTATGGCCATCACTAGAAAGCTTGGGAACATTTTTCTTGAATTCCTTTTAGGAAAGGAAAAAGACTATACATGGAAAATGGTTAAAGCTTTACTTGAAAAATGGTTGATGCATCACAAAGAATATCCGGCGTATTACGTCTGTTTCGGGCATGGCACATTAGGAAAAGAAAAGTATATTGATTGATAAGGTAGCACAAAATGAAGGTTAATAAAAACATTTGAATATATGCATTTTATATTAAGGCGAGAAAGAAAAAACATATCTGTGACTCTGGAGTCTAATGCACTGCTTGAGACCCAGGTTAGATCCCAAACTGTTACAACCGGCTGTGACCAAGGGTCCCATAGGGTGGTGCACAATTGGCCCAGTGTTGTCTGGGTTAGGGGAGGGTTTGACCAGGGGGGGGGCTTTACTTGGCTCATCGCACTCTAGCGACTCCTTGTGAAGGGCAGGCACCCTGCAGGCTGACTCTGGTCATCAGTTGAATGGTGTTTCCTCCGACACATTGGTGCAGTTGGCTTGCAGGTTAAACGGGCGGGTGTTAAGGAGCGCGGTTTGGCGGTTATAATTTGATAACAGTTATTTTCAAACACTATGAGATTCGTGGTGATGCAAGGAGCATGAAAATAAGGCTAGGAACTTGATGCACGTTTTTGAAAATCACTGCTTTTTAAAAACGTTTATTCTTACCTTGTGATGTCACAGAGAAGCATTTTGTTGAGGACCTTTCTTCTTATCTTTTTAATCACAGACTATAGAAACGTGTTTTCCAATATGTAGGCACCAGTGAGTAAAAGTAAAATGACTGGTTACATTATTTCTTATACATCAGAAAGGAAGAAACGTGCCAATACTAGGCTGAGAGAAATTGAAAGAGAGTTAGGGGAACAGGAGAAAGTTTTTAGGACGAATTCCTCGTATACAGTCCTTGAGAAGATCACAAAGTTAAAATATGAATACAACACCATCTTTTCGAAACGGGTGGGCTCTTTACTTGCGAGAACGCAACAAAGTTATTTTGAACTGGGTGACAAACCACATAAATTATTAACACGACAGCTAAGGCATGTACAGGCATCTAGAGCTATTCACAAAATAAAAGACAAGAAGGGTAAAATAGTAACAGATCCGCAGGATATTAATAAATGCTTTGCACAGTTTTACTCAGAGCTATACCAATCAAAATGCGATGCTACTGATCCACAAACTATGGAACGCTTTCTCGCTGAATGTGAACTTCAGATTCTGCACTCGATGCAGGGATAACTTTAGAGGAAATGAACACAGCGGTAGCACAATTTCCATACAGCAAGGTCCCTGGGCCCGATGGATATGTAATAGAATTCTATAAGAAGTACTGCGCCAGTCTAGCTCTCTGCTTATGTTGCGAATGTTTAAACAATCCAAAGAAAATGCCAAACTCCCGCAAACACCGTGAGGCTACAATAGCACTGATCTTGAAAAAATATAGAGATTCCATGGAGATGTCGTCTTATCGCCCCGTGTCGTTACTCCCCATAGAAAACAAGGTGTTGACAAAGATATTGGCAAACCGATTGAAAACATACATTTCCGACATCATACACCCTGACCAGACAGGTTTTATCCCGGGCCGACATATACACTACAATTTGAGACGCCTTTTCAACGTAATGTATCACGATCATAAGGTTGAGGCCGTGGTAATAGCTCTTGATGCAGAGAAGGTGTTTGATCGGATTGAGTGGAGGTATATTATGTTGGTTCTGGAGCACTTCGGGTTCGGAAAGGAATTTATTAATTGGATAAGAATTATTTATGCACACCCAATGGCGTCCGTGGTAACCAATCAAGAAATGTTGCTGTCATTCCACTTGTTCAAGGGGTGCCGACAGGGGTGCCCTATTTCGCCTGCTCTCTTCGCTATAGCCATGGAACCCCTTGCTACTGGCATCCGGGCATGTGCCGATATAGCTTCTGTTAAAATAAAGGACACACAGCACAAAATCTCCCTATATGCAGACGATGTTCTTTTGTTTTTATCCAAGCCTAAAACTTCTATTCCACCCTTACTTAACTTGGCAAGAAAGTGAGTTGATGCCAATATCACGGCCTGTGGATATCAATTTCTGCAATCTACCCCGTTTAGAACAGTGATGGACAAGTTCACAAGCCTTGGCACTGTAGTGACAAGAGACCTTGATCAGCTATTGAAAGAGAATTGGGACATGAAAATATATCAGCTTAAACAAAATATAGATTTTTGGAAAACTCTGCCTATCTCCTTGGTTGGTCGTATAAACGCTATTAAAATGGTTGTCCTACCCAGGTTTCTATACCTCTTCCAATGTCTACCCAATTTCATACCACAAATCTATTTCAAGAAACTGGATTCAATAGTAACTCCATTTTTTATGGGATAACAAGGCATCCAGAATTTCAAAGAAGCATTTATGCAAGTACAAAATAGAAAGGGACTTTGGCCTTCCTCATTTTAAACTGTATTATTGGGCTGCTAATCTGAACATTGTGTCTTTCTGGAGGGAAAGTTTACCTGGGATGAGACAGAAGGATATGCCTTCATGGCTTTTGATTGAGCAGGCCTCCTGTCAACGTTCCTCACTCCCTGCACTTGTTAATAGCCCATCATATGTGAAAAAAATCCACTTATGACTCTAACCCAGTCATTTGTCATACGCTTAGGATCTGGAAACTGATTAGGTATTTTCTTAACATACCCACTGTTTACATTGACAGCACAATTTGCCTGAATCATTCTTTCCACCCCGCATTGGATGGTGTGGTGTTTTCACAGTGGAGGGAGAAGGGGCTCACAACAATTGGTAATCTATACATAGATGGCCAGTTAGCTTCAGTTCAACAATTACAGGGAAAGTTCAACATGCCAACAACACATTCTTTCAGATACCTACAAATCAGGAATTTCGTAAGGACACATATCCCACAGTATGGCATGAAGCCAAATAGTCCTACATTAGATAGCTTGATCCTTGTCAAACCCCATTCAAAAGGGTCGGTCTCTAGACTGTATGATGTGCTACAGGCCCACATAGAGGTATCCACAGACACCATTAAAAGCGCTTGGGAACAAGAACTTGGGTCAGAAATCTCAGATGAGGACTGGGTAGAAGCTCTCAGGAATATAAACCACAGTTCAGTGAATGCCAGACACAACCTTGTACAGTGTAAGGTGACACACAGGTTACATTACTCAAAAGTAAAACTGCATAAAATATTCCCGGACACCTCACCACTGTGTGAGAGGTGCAAGCAGGATGAGGGGACGTTGACCCACTTATTCTGGACATGTCCTAAGTTACATGTTTACTGGGCTCTCATTTTTGATTACTTATCTAAAGCCTTTGATAGAGTTCTAGCCCCAGACCCATTGACCACTCTGTTTGGTACAGTTGATGGGAATAACCACGAAGGGAAAGCTGTCTCTCTTTGTACTCTATTAGCCAAAAGGCTCATATTGCAATTTTGGAAACTGGAGACTGTACCTACCTTTGAAATGTGGTTATGGGATTTAGGGAATGTAATACATATGGAATAGATTCGATACAATACTTACAATAGAAGTCCAATGTTTGACAAAATATGGCAGCCGATACTGGATAAATGGTCTAGTCCCGCTTCATAACTGGGTTGACGATCTGCTGCTACTCTGTGCTGTACTCCACTCAATATCTATTTTTGTCTTAACTACACTGCTTGTAGTGACTATATGCTGTCTTCTTATACATGTACCACCTAATAGGATTTTGTTTTATTTTGTGTATGTGTGAGTTAAGTTTAGTTTTGTCCTCTAAAATGGCCATCCCATTCAACAGTACACTGAATGTCATTGTTAGTATTGCTGTCTTTTTTATTTGATTTTTTATTGTAAAATAATAAACATATTATTTAAAAAAAGAAAAAAAAGGTAAAATGACTCAAGTAAAAGTGAAAGTCACCCTGTAAATTATGAACTTGAGTAAAAGTCTGAAGGTGTCTGGTTTTAAAAGTACTTCAGTACAATGGTGGAAAAAGTCCTCAATTGTGATACTTGAGTAAAAGGATGAAGTAAAAGTAGTCGACACTATTATTAGTTACAAAGAATGACGGTCAGTCGGGCACACTCCAACACTCTGACATAATTTACAAACACAGTATTTGTATTTAGAGAGTCCACCAGATCAGAGGCAGTAGGGATGAAAATGTGTTATATATTGATAGGTGCGTGAATTGTACCATATTGTTGTCTTGCCTGAGCATTCAAAATGTAACATGTACTTTTTGGTGTCAGGGAAAATGTATGGGAGTAAAAGGTAAAAATTACAAATATTTTCTTTGCAAATGCAGTGAAGTAAAAATAAAAGTTGTCAAAAATATAAGTAGTATAGAAAGTACACATACCCCCCAAAACTTACTTTAAAGTTTACATCGTTACTATACACCACTGGTAGACACGGGTTTGGTGCTGATGAATAGGAGGTTGGAAAGTGTCAGAATTGCCCTTTAAGTTGGCAACTTAACAAGCTTAGGCTTGGCTCAGGTATGCCGGGCACATACTAGTGCTGTGTGCATTATTTTATTACCAAGGATAGTGAGACAAGGCTAAAGCATAGCGCTGTTTCTTCTCAGCTGAACCAACTGAGGTCAGCAAATCAAATATATAATACAATTGCATCTTGAAAAGTGCATTTTCCCTTCACGGACGTTACTATGACTCCAAACAGAAACCCGAACAGTTATCTGGATCCTGGCCCTGCAATGGTTGATAAATGAAGGACTCAGGCCTTGTCTGTTGCAACTTCAAACCTGTAATGCTTTGTTTGTGGTACAGTAGACAGACCTCTTCACATCTCTAAATAGATCAGGACCTTAGCATACAGTGCACTTCAGTGTCTGCCTGTCAGAATACCTGCTAGGCTGCATGGTCTACTTTTTGGAAATATCCTGTTTACATCTTGTGTCCATCCACCCACAGCTCCAGCAGAACACCTAGGTCTGCCTAAGACGCGGCGGAAGGAGACAGAGGAGAAGGAGGTGAAGCAGCCGGTTGCACATGGATCTACCTGGGCACCAAGCAGTCATCCGTAGGCTACAGAGCCAAGACCTATAGAGCCAACTATTGCAGAAGAGAGGAAGCTGTTGAGGCTGTGGCAGCAGGCAGCAGAGAGGAGGCAGCAGAGGCTGGAGCAGCAGGCTGCAGAGAGGAGGCAGCAGAGGTTGGAGCAGTAGGCAGCAGAGAGGAGGCAGCAGAGGCTGGAGCAGCAGGAAGCAGAGAGGAAGCCGCAGCAGAGGCTGGAGCAGCAGGCAGCAGAGAGGAATCAGCAGAGGCTGGAGCAGCAGGCAGAGAGGAGGCAGCAGAGGCTGGAGCAGCAGGAAGCAGAGAGGAAGCCGCAGCAGAGGCTGGAGCAGCAGGCAGCAGAGAGGAGGCAGCAGAGTTTGGAGCAGCAGGAAGCAGAGAGGAGGCAGCAGAGGTTGGAGCAGCAGGCAGCAGAGAGGAGGCAGCAGAGGTTGGAGCAGCAAGAAGCAGAGAGGAAGCCGCAGCAGAGGTTGGAGCAGCAGGCAGCAGAGAGGAAGCCGCAGCAGAGGTTGGAGCAGTAGGCAGCAGAGAGGAGGCAGCAGAGGCTGGAGCAGCAGGAAGCAGAGAGGAAGCCGCAGCAGAGGCTGGAGCAGCAGGCAGCAGAGAGGAGGCAGCAGTTGAGGCCACCACGACCAGGGCTCTCTCTCTCTCTCTCTCTCTCTCTCTCTCTCTCTCTCTCTCTCTCTCTCTCTCTCTCTCTCTCTCTCTCTCTCTCTCTCTCTCTCTCTCTCTCTCTCTCTCTCTCTCTCTCTCTCTCTCTCTCTCTCTCTCTCTCTCTCTCTCTCTCTCTCTCTCTCTCTCTCTCTCTCTCTCTCTCTCTCTCTCTCTCTCTCTCTCTCTCTCTCCCTCCCCCTCCCCTCCTCATCTCCCCTTTCACATTCTCTCCCACCCCATCCCCCCTCTCTCACCCCCTCTCATTCCTCTCCCATCCCTCCATTCTCCAGTCTGTTCAAATGGGCACAGGGAGTGCCAACTGGGAGTTTGGATTTGATTTGTGCCCCCTTTACCCCCTTGCAGATCCTCGATGAGCGATCCACAAAGGACATAGAGCAGCTGCAAGAGAGAAAAAAACAAATTACCGCGCACACACACACACACACACACACACACACACACACACACACACACACACACACACACACACACACACACACACACACACACACACACACACACACACACACACACACACACACACACACACACACACACACACACACACACACACACACACACAGAGAGAGAGAACGCCCTGAGTATGGAGCTGCTCAGCTGTCCCTCGACAATCAACACAAAGGGCATCCAACCTGAAGGTAAGGCGCCTACTCACTGAAAACACACGCAGGAGTGTGTGTGTGGCGTGTACGTGAGTGTGTGGATCTTTGCTCCTGTATGTGAGTATGTGCCCCTGTGTGTGTGTGTGTGTGTGTGTCATCTGTGTGTGTGTGTCTGGAGAAGACTTCACAGATGAAAGCCCCATCCACAGAGAGATGCCTCTCAAAGTGTTGCCTACTGCGGATCAAAACACCATGGCAGCAGGATCTTACATAATAAGAGTTCTGGGAACCCAAGGTTGTTTTTTAGGTTGCTTTCCACACACCCTATATTTGCTCCAAATGGTACCCTATACCCTTTCTAGTGTGCTACTTTTAACCAGGGCCCATAGTCGTCCCCATAGGGCTCTGGCCAAAAGTAGTGTACTTTATAGGGATTAAACTTGCCATGCAGTTCAAAGAACATTTTTTTATTTTGGGAAAGTGGGAATTGAGAGATATTTGACTTATTCTGAAGGCTTCAAGAACTTCTAATGCAATTCACTTCCTTGTGCACTTGTGCATAACCTAGCCTCCTCTCGCCTTAGGCAACTCTGTTTGTGGAGACGTGTGATGGAATTTCGGTTTGACTACAGTTTTTTTCCCAATCGTTTTGGCACCTCCCCCCCCCCGCAGATTTAAGTTTTATATTGTCAAATCTTTAAGTACAAAACTCTAAGCTGATAACACTTGTCATAACCCATATGTCATTTTCAGGACATTTGTTTGTGCATTCATTGAGGTTTCACACATCTTTCACCCCTGAGTCATTCCATGAGAGCATTCAGTTTAGTCACCAATACATCAGATAATGATCGGCTCACCATATCGTCCTTTTAACTACCATTACATCCAATAGCAGAAATGAAGCGCTGAATAGAAACCATAGTAGATGGTAAATATCATTTTACGTACGGCATTTGACTACACAAGCGCCATTTTAAAAAAATAAACGAATTTGGAACGAATGGCAGGTTGAGGAAAAAAAACGGGTCTTACATCTTCATTATCCTTATACAGTACATACGTCGGATAAATCCTCAGGAACAGGGCTATTGTCAAGCATTTGGCGACAGCAAGAACGTAGCATGGCGTTGGATGCCGTTTCTGCCCCACCTTTTCTCCCCGACTTGTCAATGGGTATGGTACTACCCGTCTCTGCTTGAAATTATGCAGCTGACAGTGTATCAATGAAATTCAGATGATGAGTGGAATATATTGTTTTATAAACTGGGTGGTTTGAGCCTTGAATGCTGATTGGCTGACAGCCGTGGTATATCAGACCGGGTATGACAAAACGTTTATTTTTACTGCTCTAATTACGTTGATAACCAGGTTATAATAGCAATAAGGCACCTCGGGGGTTTGTGTTATATGGCCAGTGTACCATGGCTAAGGGATGTGTCTAGGCACTCCGCATTGTGTCGTGCATAAGAACAGCCCTTAGCCGTGGTATATTGGCTGTATAAAACACCTACTTGGGCCTTATTGCTTAAATATACATTATACACTGCATTATAATCCCAAAATCCCACTTTGTCCCATTGAAGCACACTGGCTGATGGAGAATGATGATGTGGTATTTACAGACACACATATATATAATTTGGCTGTACCTTCCAACATCAATGATCAAATTGATACAATTATGAGGTCAAAATATAGAAATGTAGTGAAAACTATATGTTACAGTAACTAGACAGACACTACATCATTGTGGTTCAGTAGTTATCCGTTTTGAGCAGTTTGATTAAGTGCTAGTTAATTGTATTGTTAACAAATTACAAGACATTAATATAAAAAGTAAAGTGAATATTGCATTTGGAAAAAGCAGATACTTAGATTGAGTATTGTATGTATCCAAATTCAAAGAGTGATTTGGTGCATTGAAAAGTGACGTTGTGAATTTGTTGGTTGAACTCACTCAAAACGTGCTTGGAAAATTACACCAAAGTGATAAAAAATACGTATTTGGCTTCACGTCTTCACAGCTTTTCGATTGTATCAAATGCATGATATGGGGCCTACAGGTAGAATGAATACTACATATTGTGGTCTCTGATTGAGAATCCATGGTACTTTAATAATCACTGTAGCCAAAAATTTCCCCACCTGTGTTTGGCCTGGTATGGTTCTCAATCAGAGACCACTAACGACACCTGCCTCTGATTGAGAACCATACCAGGCCAAACACAGGTGGGGAAAGGCTACCTAGGTATGATTCTCAATCAGAGACCACTAACGACACCTGCCTCTGATTGAGAACCATACCAGGCCAAACACAGGTGGGAAAAGGCTACCTAGGTATGATTCTCAATCAGAGACCACTAACGACACCTGCCTCTGATTGAGAACCATACCAGGCCAAACACAGGTGGGGAAAGGCTACCTAGGTATGATTCTCAATCAGAGACCACTAACGACACCTGCCTCTGATTGAGAACCATACCAGGCCAAACACAGGTGGGAAAAGGCTACCTAGGTATGATTCTCAATCAGAGACCACTAACGACACCTGCCTCTGATTGAGAACCATACCAGGCCAAACACAGGTGGGGAAAGGCTACCTAGGTATGATTCTCAATCAGAGACCACTAACGACACCTGCCTCTGATTGAGAACCATACCAGGCCAAACACAGGTGGGAAAAGGCTACCTAGGTATGATTCTCAATCAGAGACCACTAACGACACCTGCCTCTGATTGAGAACCATACCAGGCCAAACACAGGTGGGGAAAGGCTACCTAGTTGTCTCTGATTGAGAACCATACCAGGCCAAACACAGGTGGGAAAAGGCTACCTAGGTATGATTCTCAATCAGAGACAACTAACGACACCTGCCTCTGATTGAGAACCATACCAGGCCAAACACAGGTGGGGAAAGGCTACCTAGGTATGATTCTCAATCAGAGACCACTAACAACACCTGCCTCTGATTGAGAACCATACCAGGCCAAACACAGGTGGGAAAAGGCTACCTAGGTATGATTCTCAATCAGAGACCACTAACGACACCTGCCTCTGATTGAGAACCATACCAGGCCAAACACAGGTGGGAAAAGGCTACCTAGGTATGATTCTCAATCAGAGACCACTAACGACACCTGCCTCTGATTGAGAACCATACCAGGCCAAACACAGGTGGGAAAAGGCTACCTAGGTATGATTCTCAATCAGAGACCACTAACGACACCTGCCTCTGATTGAGAACCATACCAGGCCAAACACAGGTGGGAAAAGGCTACCTAGGTATGATTCTCAATCAGAGACCACTAACGACACCTGCCTCTGATTGAGAACCATACCAGGCCAAACACAGGTGGGGAAAGGCTACCTAGGTATGATTCTCAATCAGAGACCACTAACGACACCTGCCTCTGATTGAGAACCATACCAGGCCAAACACAAAACACAAATTGCTACCTAGGTATGATTCTCAATCAGAGACCACTAACGACACCTGCCTCTGATTGAGAACCATACCAGGCCAAACACAGGTGGGGAAAGGCTACCTAGGTATGATTCTCAATCAGAGACTCACTAACGACACCTGCCTCTGATTGAGAACCATACCAGGCCAAACACAGGTGGGGAAAGGCTACCTAGGTATGATTCTCAATCAGAGACCACTAACGACACCTGCCTCTGATTGAGAACCATACCAGGCCAAACACAGGTGGGAAAAGGCTACCTAGGTATGATTCTCAATCAGAACCACTAGACATGTCCTCTGATTGAGAACCATACCAGGCCAAACACAGGTGGGGAAAGGCTACCTAGGTATGATTCTCAATCAGAGACCAGACACCTGCCTCTGATTGAGAACCATACCAGGCCAAACACAGGTGGGGAAAGGCTACCTAGGTATGATTCTCAATCAGAGACCACTAACGACACCTGCCTCTGATTGAGAACCATACCAGGCCAAACACAGGTGGGGAAAGGCTACCTGTATGATTCTCAATCAGAGACCACTAAACACCTGCCTCTGATTGAGAACCATACCAGGCCAAACACAGGTGGGGAAAGGCTACCTAGGTATGATTCTCAATCAGAGACCACTAACGACACCTGCCTCTGATTGAGAACCATACCAGGCCAAACACAGGTGGGGAAAGGCTACTGGTATGATTCTCAATCAGAGACCACTAGACATGTCCTGCCTCTGATTGAGAACCATACCAGGCCAAACACAGGTGGGAAAAGGCTACCTAGGTATCATTCTCAATCAGAGACCACTGAACTAGACACCTGCCTCTGATTGAGAACCATACCAGGCCAAACACAGGTGGGGAAAGGCTACCTAGGTATGATTCTCAATCAGAGACCACTGAACTAGACACCTGCCTCTGATTGAGAACCATACTGGCCAAACACAGGTGGGAAAAGGCTACCTGGTATGATTCTCAATCAGAACTAGACACCTGCCTCTGATTGAGAACCATACCAGGCCAAACACAGGTGGGGAAAGGCTAACTAGGTATGATTCTCAATCAGAGACCACTGAACTACACATGCCTCTGATTGAGAACCATACCAGGCCAAACACAGGTGGGAAAAGGCTACTAGGTATGATTCTCAATCAGAGACCACTAACGACATCTGCCTCTGATTGAGAACCATACCAGGCCAAACACAGGTGGGAAAAGGCTACCTAGGTATGATTCTCAATCAGAGACCACTGAACTAGACACCTGCCTCTGATTGAGAACCATACCAGGCCAAACACAGGTGGGAAAATGCTCCTAGGTATGATTCTCAATCAGAGACCACTAGACACCTGTCTCTGATTGAGAACCATGGCCAAACACAGGTGGGGAACTACCTAGGTATGATTCTCAATCAGAGACCACTAGACACCTGCCTCTGATTGAGAACCATACCAGGCCAAACACAGGTGGGAAAAGGCTACCTAGGTATGATTCTCAATCAGAGACCACTAGACACCTGCCTCTGATTGAGAACCATACCAGGCCAAACACAGGTGGGAAATGTCTACCTGTATGATTCTCAATCAGAGACCACTAGACACCTGCCTCTGATTGAGAACCATACCAGGCCAAACACAGGTGGGAAAAGGCTACCTAGGTATGATTCTCAATCAGAGACCACTAGACACCTGCCTCTGATTGAGAACCATACCAGGCCAAACACAGGTGGGAAAAGGCTACTAGGTCTGATTCTCAATCAGAGAACTAGACACCTGCCTCTGATTGAGAACCATACCATACCAAACACAGGTGGGAAAAGGCTACCTAGGTATGATTCTCAATCAGAGACCACTAGACACCTGCCTCTGATTGAGAACCATACCAGGCCAAACACAGGTGGGAAAAGGCTACCTAGGTATGATTCTCAATCAGAGACTACTATGACACCTGCCTCTGATTGAGAACCATACCAGGCCAAACACAGGTGGGAAAAGGCTACCTGTATGATTCTCAATCAGAGACCACTAACATGTCACCTGCCTCTGATTGAGAACCATACCAGGCCAAACACAGGTGGGAAAAGGCTATCTGGTATGATTCTCAATCAGAGACCACTAACGACACCTGCCTCTGATTGAGAACCATACCAGGCCAAACACAGGTGGGAAAAGGCTACCTAGGTATGATTCTCAATCAGAGACCACTATGTCCTGCCTCTGATTGAGAACCATACCAGGCCAAACGCAGGTGGGAAAAGGCTACCTAGGTATGATTCTCAATCAGAGACCACTAACGACACCTGCCTCTGATTGAGAACCATACCAGGCCAAACACAGGTGGGAAATGTCTATCTGTCTGATTCTCAATCAGAGACCACTAGACACCTGCCTCTGATTGAGAACCATACCAGGCCAAACACAAAACACAACATTGAAAAAAAAAGAACATAGACAACCCACCCAACTGTTGCCCATACTAAAACAGAGACATAACAAAAGAACTAAGGTCAGAATGTGACACATCTCCTATCCATTGCAATTCTCTGACTTCACTCTCCTCAATGGAAAGCCACACTCAAAGTCCTTCCACAGCTCTGACATTGATATCCAGTGTATTAAATCATGGCTAAATAGAGACAGGCTACTTTGCTACTGAACTAGACATGTCTATCTGTCTGTCCTACTGAACTAGACATGTCTATCTGTCTGTCCTACTGAACTAGACATGTCTATCTGTCTGTCCTACTGAACTAGACATGTCTATCTGTCTGTCCTACTGAACTAGACATGTCTATCTGTCTATCATACTGAACTAGACATGTCTATCTGTCTGTCCTACTGAACTAGACATGTCTATCTGTTTGTCTATTCTTTGACATGTCTATCTGTCTATCATACTGAACTAGACACTATTTGTCTTCATACTGAACTAGACATGTCTATCTGTCTATCATACTGAACTAGACATGTCTATCTGTTTGTCATTCTTTGACATGTCTATATGTCTATCATACTGAACTAGACATGTCTATCTGTCTATCATACTGAACTAGACATGTCTATCTGTCTATCATACTGAACTAGACATGTCTATCTGTCTATCATACTGAACTAGACATGTCTATCTGTCTATCATACTGAACTAGACATGTCTATCTGTCTTGTCTATTCTTTGACTGTCTATCTGTCTATCATACTGAACTAGACATGTCTATCTGTCTATCATACTGAACTAGACATGTCTATCTGTTTGTCTATTCTTTGACATGTCTATCTGTCTATCATACTGAACTAGACATGTCTATCTGTCTATCATACTGAACTAGACATGTCTATCTGTCTATCATACTGAACTAGACATGTCTATCTGTCTGCCTACTGAACTAGACATGTCTATTACTGACTAGACATGTCTATCTGTTTGTACTGAACTAACATGTCTATCTGTCTGGCCTACTGAACTAGACATGTCTATCATACTGAACTAGACATGTCTATCTGTTTGGCCTACTGAACTAGACATGTCTATCTGTCTGGCCTACTGAACTAGACATGTCTATCATACTGAACTAGACATGTCTATCATACTGAACTAGACATGTCTATCTGTTTGTCTATTCTTTGACATGTCCATAAAGATATGGCCTACAGTTGGACGTCAGTCTAGAGACTGTGATTCTGATCCTAAATGTACCATATCCTTCTTGATGTGATACTGAATCAACTTGTGATTTATCATAGGAATGGGATGCACATATTAAGACAAGCACAAGGGGGCACTGGCTAGACACAATTCATCACGTCAAGCACATCACCACTGAAAGGCTTTTACTCCATCCATCAGGCTTAGGGTTGCAACGCTACCAGTAGTTTATCAAACCTTCCGGTAACTTTAGTAATAACTTAAAAAATGTTTTATTCATATATGGTATTCATTTTTTAAAATATCTGATATTATCCATGAGTTTCTAATGGATAGAACATTTGGTTCAAGAGAAAAGAGCCTAATTCATGAAAAAAGCATCTAATCAACAATGGCATTATTTTCAATTAACTCTGCAAGTCTTCCAATTTTTACATACATTTCTTTATTAGAAAATGAAATTGTATTTAGTTATTTCATTTTTTTTTTTTTACATGTGATTAGGCCACACAGAGAGCCAGAGATAATCACAGACACCCAAAAGGGCCTCTAGATGTCTTGTGATAGATCACATTAAATACTAAAAGATATCACAAATCTGGCAGTTTACTTGTAAACTTCGGAAGTTGCCAGTAATATTCCCTCCCTTTCTTTGCTAGCATTATCAGGCTACAGAGATGCAGCCATTTGAAATGAAGCATGCATGATCTTGAAGCATAACATTATCCATGCCATGAACATTCTGACCCTACTTGTGTTTAAAATGAGACATGTGTAACCAAGTGAAAACCATAGCAGCAGGACAGCAGCGTAGCATCCTTTGTCAGGTTGACACCAGGAGATGCATCCTGATTTCAGCTAAAAAGGTTCCCTCATGCTTGAAGGATCATTGTCATTTTCCTTGAAGTGGATATGTGATTTCCCAGGCAGAGAGAGAGAGAGGAGAGAAAGACAAGGGAGAGGAGGGACAGGGGGACAGAGAGGGAGAGAAAGACAAGGGAGAGGAGGGACAGGGGGACAGAGAGGGAGAGAAAGACAAGGGAGAGGAGGGACAGGGGGACAGAGGCAGAGAGAGAGAGAGAGGAGGAGAGGAAGAAAAGGGAGAGGAGGGACAGGGGACAGAGAGGGAGAGAGAGAGAGAGAGAGAGAGAGAGAAAGACAAGGGAGAGGAGGGACAGGGGGACAGAGAGGCAGAGAGAGAGAGAGGGAGAGAGAGAAAAAGACAAGGGAGAGGAGGGACAGGGGGACAGAGAGGGAGGGAGAGAGAACGAGGGATAGGGAGAAAGAGAGGGAGAGAAAGACAAGGGAGAGGAGGGACAGGGGGACAGAGAGGGAGAGAGAGAGAACGAGGGGTAGGGAGAAAGAGAGGGAGAGAAAGACAAGGGAGAGGAGGGACAGGGGGACAGAGAGGGAGAGAGAGAGAGAACGAGGGATAGGGAGAAAGAGAGGGAGAGAAAGACAAGGGAGAGGAGGGACAGGGGGACAGAGAGGGAGAGAGAGAGAACGAGGGATGGGGAGAAAGAGAGGAGAAAAGACAAGGGAGAGGAGGGACAGGGGGACAGAGAGGGAGAGAGAGAGAACAAGGGATAGGGAGAAAGAGAGGGAGAGAAAGACAAGGGAGAGGAGGGACAGGGGGACAGAGAGGAAGAGAAAGACAAGGGAGGGAGGGAGGGAGAGAAGAGAGGAGAGAAAGACAAGGGAGAGGAGGGACAGGGGGACAGAGAGGGAGAGAGAGAGAACGAGGGATGGGGAGAAAGAGAGGGAGAAAAGACAAGGGAGAGGAGGGACAGGGGGACAGAGAGGGAGAGAGAGAGAACGAGGGATGGGGAGAAAGAGAGGGAGAGAAAGACAAGGGAGAGGAGGGACAGGGGGACAGAGGGACAGAGAGGGAGAGAGAAGAGGAGGGACGAGGGGTAGGGAGAAAGAGAGGGAGAGAAAGACAAGGGAGAGGAGGGACAGGGGGACAGAGAGGGAGAGAGAGAGAACGAGGGATAGGGAGAAAGAGAGGGAGAGAATGACAAGGGAGAGGAGGGACAGGGGGACAGAGAGGGAGAGAGAGAATGAGGGATAGGGAGAAAGAGAGGGAGAGAAAGACAAGGGAGAGGAGGGACAGGGGGACAGAGAGGGAGAGAGAGAAGAGAGGGATAGGGAGAAAGAGAGGGAGAGAAAGACAAGGGAGAGGAGGGACAGGGGGACAGAGAGGGAGAGAGAGAGAACGAGGGATAGGGAGAAAGAGAGGGAGAGAAAGACAAGGGAGAGGAGGGACAGGGGGACAGAGAGGGATAGAGAGAGAACGAGGGATAGGGAGAAAGAGAGGGAGAGAAAGACAAGGAGAGGATACAGGGGGACAGAGAGGGAGAGAAAGACAGGGATAGGGAGAGAGAGGGAGAGGGGGGGACAGGAGGGAGAGAGAGAGAACAAGGGATAGGGAGAAAGAGAGGGAGAGAAAGACAAGGGAGAGGAGGGGGACAGGGGGAGAGAGGAGAAAGAGAAGGGAGAGGAGGGACAGGGAGAAAGAGAGGGAGAGAAAGACAAGGGATAGGAGGGACAGAGGGGACAGAGAGGAGAGAGAGAGAGGAGGGACAGGGGACAGAGAGGGAGAGAGAAGACAATGAGGGATAGGGAGAAAGAGAGGGAGAGAAATACAAGGGAGAGGAGGGACAGGGGGACAGAGAGGGAGAGAGAGAGAACGAGGGATAGGGAGAAAGAGAGGAAGAGAAAGACAAGGGAGAGGAGGGACAGGGGGACAGAGAGGGAGAGAGAGAGAACGAGGGATAGGGAGAAAGAGAGGGAGAGAAAGACAAGGGAGACGAGGGACAGGGGGACAGAGAGGGAGAGAGAGAGAACGAGGGGTAGGGAGAAAGAGAGGGAGATAAAGACAAGGGAGAGGAGGGACAGGGGGACAGAGAGGGAGAGAGAGAGAACGAGGGTAGGGAGAAAGAGAGGGAGAGAAAGACAAGGGAGAGGAGGGACAGGGGGACAGAGAGGGAGAGAGAGTGAACAAGGGGTAGGGAGAAAGAGAGGGAGAGAAAGACAAGGGAGAGGAGGGACAGGGGGACAGAGAGGGAGAGAGAGAGAACGAGGGATAGGGAGAAAGAGAGGGAGATAAAGACAAGGGAGAGGAGGGACAGGGGGACAGAGAGGGAGTGAGAGAGAACGAGGGATGGGGAGAAAGAGCAAGAGACAAACAAACAAAGTGAGAGGTAATGGCGAACAAGAAGAGGGAGACAAAGAGGAGAGAGTGAGAGAGCGAGAGAGATAAGGGAGGGATGTAAAAAGAAGGGATGGAATAGTTTGCCCAAACCATTGTAAAACACTCGTCTTCCTCTAGCAAATCCTCTTGAGAATGGAAAGGTCTCTCCTTGAGTTGAGACAAAAAAAATTGAACAGGAGCCCTAATGCCAGCAACACAATAAATACCTGTTCTTCACTCTCACTTTTTCTTTCTCACTCTGACTCTCTTGCCCTCAAATTATTTCTCCGTCACTCTCTCTTGCTCTCCTTTCTCCTTTCTTCCCTCCCCTCCTCTCTCCCTATTCTTCACCCCCTTCCCCGGTCTCCCTCCCACTCCCTCTGTCTCTCTCTCACCCTCCCTCCCGCTCCCCGTCCCTAGATGAAAGAGAAAGAGGTGAATCGGATGTGTCAGGAGATTGCCTGGCCAAGGAAGATGAGAGGCCACCCAGACGTAGTTAGACAGACAGACAGACAGACAGAGAAAAGACAGACAGACAGACAGACAGACAGCTGGAAGGGGGGACGTTTTAAAAACCAGGTTCTGGCCTGGAGCTGGAAGAGGAGCTGAGCTGCAAAGGGACGTTTTGAAAAACCAGGTATCTGGCCTGGAGAGGCAAGGACACACACACACACACGGCTGGTTGGGTTGAAAGTTCACACACACACACACACACACACACACACACACACACACACACACACACACACACACACACACACACACACACACACACACACACACACACACACACACACACACACACACACACACACACACACACACACACACACACACACACACACGGCTGGTTGGGTTGAAAGTTAAACATCTCCTCTGAGTCTGTTTCACTGTCCTGACAGAAGCACTCCGTTTGGGCGACACTGAAAATATTTGTTAATGATTTTGTTTGAGGGCCCTTCTAAGAACAAAGTACCAGAATTGATCTCTGTGTCACATGAAAAAGAAAAACAGAAACATCATTCAGTCAATAACATTTACTCATAAAGCCCTTTCTACATCAGCAGTTGTCACAAAGTACTTTCACAGTCACCCAAAACATGGCATCTGACATGAGACTAACCACAATAATTCTGTGATGATGACTCATTACTGACGTGATGATAGCTAGTGATTATGATTTAAGGAAGAGATGGCTATGTGATTAATCAGGTGGGACCGTTGGGGTCCCCACACTAAGTGGTGTGTGGCGGCTGGCTTGTTTGACATGTGATGGATGAGGTTTTAAAAAGCTGGTGTCACACTAATCAGTTACCTTTGGAGTGATGGATTGAAAAGGAACCGGCAGAGGGGTGGGAGATCTCAGTCACCACACAGGGACCACAGGATGGGGGAACATGGAATGTGCATTTGCTATGACAACACCCAGGAGGCTGGTGGGAGGAGTTATAGCAGGACGGGCTCGTTGTAATGGCTGGAATGGAATCAATTGAAAGTATCAAACACATCAAACATATGGAAACCACATGTTTGACTCATTTATTCCCCTCCAGCAATTAGAATGAGCCCGCCCTCCTATAAGTCCTCCCACCAGCCTCCTCTGGACAGAACCGATGCTCACGTTTTCTGACGCTGTATGCACTTAGCGATGCTCAGTAACTTCCCTTTTTCTCTCTATCCTACTTTTCTATTTCTCCCTATGTGTCTGTATGCCCCTCTCTTCCTGCATCTATTTATTTCTGCCTCTCTCTTTCAATCTCTTTCTGTCTCTCTCGGTCTCCCCCTTTCCCCTCTCTCTCTTCATATGCCTTTTCTTCTTCTTTTACTCTCTCTCTCCTCTGTTTGGACTCTCGCCTCAAGGCAAAAGAACTGACAGTCTCCTCACTTGTGTAATTATTTCGTATGGGTTTGATGTGCCTCCACAAAGTGGTTACCATCTGCACCTCCCATTTCAAACAGATTTTTTTAAAAGTAGCAATTATCAAAATATCCCGACTGGCTTTGAATATGAACATGAAACATGTGTTTTCAGCATAAATGCAGTTATCCAAAAGGTAGACAGAGACTGACACAAAAGCTGATGACAAACTGATGCGGGAAATCAGCAGGAAGAGACAAAATGGGTCACGCTCGTTGGGGCACAACGCAGCAAAATGTTTTGCAACGGATAAAGAAACCGAGCATTTCTTATCCCAACCTTTTTCGCTTACTCTACCACCTACTGAATTTAGCTCCGCCCGGAGTACCCCTGAAGTACCCCCTCATGTGCATTTTACCAGTAGGCCTATGGTCTCACGGGTCTTCTCAAGTACCCCCTGTGGATAGCCCAAGAACCCCCAGGAATCACAATCGTATTGGACAAGTTCACACAGTCCCCCGTCTGTTTTGGACCCCATTTCCATCGTTTCGTGCGTGCCGAACACAATGTCGAGAACTGGTGGAGGAGAACAATGTCACACCTCTTCTCCTGTTCCTGTCAGATCTGAGATGAAGTGTTCTCGTATCAAAAAGGTCGGTGGCTTCCCGCATCGCTCCATGACACAACTGTTACATACTAACGAGATGCTCCTGACGTGCTGCAACACACCTGCCGTGTCTCGTGTCAGACCGTATATCGCACACACACAGTCTCAGCAATGTTGAACGCGCCTCCGACGATACTTCCGAAGCCTCATACGTGAACATGGCTTTCACTTAGTACGGCTATATGACCTAATTTGGGTTGTTAAAAAATGTCATTCACAAACAGTGTACTTTCTGAGTTTGAATATAACGCGAGCGTACTTGTGGATGCCTATTCAAGCCTTCTTCTCCCCTCTATAATTATAGTAATATTAACTCTAATTGCCTTTTCATTGGTTAATATGAGGACAGGAGAGTGTTCCGACTGATGAGGATCTCCTGAATATTGCATTGTTGTTGTTCATGAGGAAATTAGGAGAGTAATTCATTTTGAATACGTTGAGGATACGCTGCACTACACACTCTCATGCTAAGAGCGAGACTGAGGCCTCTTCAGATTTGTCATGGAAAGAGACGGGAGAGATGTGAGGGATAAGAAGGTATTTGAAAAAGGGGAAAAAATTAAGGATTTGAGGGGAAAGAATGACGGAAGTGGGAAAATGTATTTCATTACATCCTTGTAGTTTAAAGTAGGAGACATAACACATCAAATCAAATTGTATCGGTCGCATACACATATTTAGCAGATGTTATCGCTGCTGTAGCGAAATGCTTTGTGTTCCTAGCTCCGACAGTGCAGTGGAGTCCGGCAATTCACAACAATACGCACACATCTAAAAGTAAGAGAATGGAATTAAGAAACATATAAATATTAGGACAAGAAATCCACATCTGAAATGAGTAAAACAGTATGTAAACATTATTAAAGTGACTAGTGTTCCATTTAAAGTGACCAGCGATTTCCTTGTACTGGTTTCTTCTTTTCTTAGTCTACTGCTCCATGACATCATCTATTGACAATGCTTTCCTGTTTTGTTGTTTGCCGGTTTTGCTTGATGACCTTAATTAGACTTTCTCAACGGGAACAATGTGCACAACACCAAACCCTCACATCCGCTCATAATCCATTATGCAAACATCTGCATTTAGGTACAGCTGTTTGCGGTGGTGCTCCACAAGCTTCTCCAAGAAGAACCAGGACTCGAAAATCATGAACTACTGTGAGACGACCAAGAAGCAGCAACCAGATCATACCAGCTGGAAAAGGAGTGGGACCTCAACAAGGCCAGTCACCTTGCATGCAAGGCGGGCCAGTGTGGGCAAAAGAAACACTAGGGTGGGAGGAGGAAATAGGGTTTCAGCCTCAGCTACATAATTGTGCTATTTTACATACCATTACATGCAGGAATGTACAGTACAGTATCTCGGCACATGAACGCTCTTGATATTGTGCTGTGTCACTCTGTGTTGTTTTTTTGTCGCACTGCTTTGCTTTATCTTGGCCAGTTCACAGTTGTAAATGAGAACTTGTTCTCAACTGGCGTACCTGGTTAGATAAAGGTGAATATATATATATACATATATTTTTAGCATTTATGACGACACCACAGGGAGGAGAAACCAGGGGTGTGATGTAGCCACAGTATTATCATACCATGATACATGTTGCAACGTGAGCTTTATAACATGCAACATGCAGTACATAACATGCAACATGCAGTACATAACATGCAACATGCAGTACATAACATGCAACATGCAGTACATAACATGCAACATGCATTACATAGTATTGCAACATGCAGTACATAACATTGCAACATGCAGTACATAACATTGCAACATGCAGTACATACCATTGCAACATGCAGTACATACCATTGCAACATGCAGTACATACCATTGCAACATACAGTACATAACATGCAACATGCAGTACATTTTTTTTTTTTATTTTAAATTTGACCTTTATTTAACCAGGCAAGTCAGTTAAGAACACATTCTTATTTTCAATGACGGCCTGGGAACAGTGGGTTAACTGCCTGTTTCAGGGGCAGAACGACAGATTTGTACCTTGTCAGCTCGTACCTGGACAGAGGGGCAGCTTGGGACAGAGGGGCAGAAGCTCTGGACAGAGGGGCAGGGGCTCTGGCGCCTCTGGGCTGAGGGGCTCTGGCGCCTCTGGGCTGAGGGGCTCTGGCGCCTCTGGGCTGAGGGGCTCTGGCGCCTCTGGGCTGAGGGGCTCCGGCGCCGGACAGGCGGGAGGCTCCGGCAGCGGCGCCGGACAGGCGGGAGGCTCCGGCAGCGGCGCCGGACAGGCGGGACGCTCCGGCAGCGGCGCCGGACAGGCGGGAGCACCTGCAGGGTGGAGACAGAGAGACAGCCTGGTGCGTGGAGCTGCCACAGGAGGCAGCGGCGCCGGACAGGCGGGAGGCTCCGGCAACGCTGGAGAGGAGGAAGGCTCTGTAGGCCTGATGCGTGGTGCTGGCACTGGTGGTACTAGGCCGAGGACACGCACAGGAAGCCTGGTGCGGGGAGCTGCCACCGGAGGGCTGGTGTGGTGACGGATAGACCGGACCGTGAAGTCGTACTGGAGATCTTGAGAGCAGGGCTGGCACCAACCGCCCTGGCTGGATCTTCAGTCTAGCCCGGCAGATGTGAGGAGCTAAGATGTAGCGTACTGGGCTAAGCACGCGTACTGGGGACACCGTGCGTTCCACCGCATAGCACGGTGCCTGACCAGTACCACGCCCGCCACGGTTAGCACTACTAGGCGCACTGTAGCGCTGAGCTGGCACAGGACATGCAAGGCTAGGGAGGTGCACAGGAGGCCTGGTGCGTGAGGCTGGCACCATCTTCACCAGCCGACTAGCACGCACCTCAGGACGAGTATGGAGAGCTGACCCAGGTGTCATCAAATCCTCGACACGTTCCGTCGGGCGAATTCCGTGTCTCATGCACCAACACAGCAACTCCCTCATATCTCTCTCCTCCAATCTCCCCATTAACTCATTCACAGTCTCTGCTTCGCTCACCTCCAACACCAGCTCTGGTTCTGAGCTCCTCCTTGGCTCCTCACGATAAGCGGGGGGAGTTGGCTCAGGTCCGACTCCTGACTCTGCCACACTCTCCCTGTGCCCCCCCCAAGAAAATTTTGGGGGTGCGTCTCGGGCTTCCAGCCGCTCTGCCGTGCTAGCTCCTCATAATGCCGCCTCTCTGCCTTCGCTGCCTCCAGCTCGGCTTTGGGGCGGCAATATTCCTCTGGCTCTGCCCAGGGTCCTTTCCCGTCAAGGATCTCCTCCCAAGTCCATTTATCCAAATAGTGCAGCCTCTCCCACTGCTGCTGCTGCTGCTCCTGCTGCCTTTGCTGCTGCTGCTCCTGCTGCATCTGTCGCTTCTCCTGCTGCTGCTGTTGCTGCTCCTGCTGCCTTTGCTGCTGCTGCTCCTGCTGCATCTGTCGCTTCTCCTGCTGCTGCTGCTGCTGCTCCTGCTGCCTTTGCTGCTGCTGCTCCTGCTGCATCTGTCGCTTCTCCTGCTGCTGCTGTTGCTGCTCCTGCTGCCTTTGCTGCTGCTGCTCCTGCTGCATCTGTCGCTGCTGCTGCTGTTGCTGCTCCTGCTGCCTTTGCTGCTGCTGCTCCTGCTGCATCTGTCGCTTCTCCTGCTGCTGCTGCTGCTGCTCCTGCTGCCTTTGCTGCTTCTGCTCCTGCTGCATCTGTCGCTTCTCCTGCTGCTGCTGTTGCCTCTGTTTACCACGGCGCTTGGTCCTTGGTTGGTGGGTGATTCTGTAAGGGTTTTCTGGTGAAAGAGAAGCGGACCAAAAAGCAGCATGGTGGTTATTCATTTTCTTTAATTTATAAAGAAACTACACATGAGATAACTAACAAAAACAACAACCGTGAGAACCTAAAACAGTCCTATCTGGTGCAAACACAGAGACAGGAACAATCACCCACCAACACACAGTGAAACCCAGGCTACCTAAGTATGATTCTCAATCAGAGACAACTAATGACACCTGCCTCTGATTGAGAACCATACTAGGCCGAAACATAGAAATTCCCAAAACCTAGAAAAACAAACATAGACTGCCCACCCAACTCACGCCCTGACCATACTAACTAAATACAAAACACAGGAAATAAAGGTCAGAACGTGACAATACCATTGCAACATACAGTACATAACATGCAACATGCAGTACATAACATGCAACATGCAGTACATTACATGCAACATGCAGTACATAACATTGCAACATGTAGTACATAACATGCAACATGCAGTCCATAACATGCAACATGCAGTCCATAACATGCAACATGCAGTTCTATATATATACAGTGCCTTGCGAAAGTATTCGGCTCCCTTGAACTTTGCGACCTTTTGCCACATTTCAGGCTTCAAACATAAAGATATAAAACTGTATTTTTTTGTGAAGAATCAACAACAAGTGGGACACAATCATGAAGTGGAATGACATTTATTGGATATTTCAAACTTTTTTAACAGTTCAAAAACTGAAAAATTGGACGTGCAAAATTATTCAGCCCCTTTACTTTCAGTGCAGCAAACCCTCTCCAGAAGTTCAGTGAGGATCTCTGAATGATCCAATGTTGACCTAAATGACTAATGATGATAAATACAATCCACCTGTGTGTAATCAAGTCTCCATATAAATGCACCTGCACTGTGATAGTCTCAGAGGTCCGTTAAAAGCGCAGAGAGCATCATGAAGAACAAAGAACACACCAGGCAGGTCCGAGATACTGTTGTGAAGAAGTTTAAAGCCGGATTTGGATACAAAAATATTTCCCAAGCTTTAAACATCCCAAGGAGCACTGTGCAAGCGATAATATTGAAATGGAAGGAGTATCAGACCACTGCAAATCTACCAAGACCTGGCCGTCCCTCTAAACGTTCAGCTCATACAAGGAGAAGACTGATCAGAGATGCAGCCAAGAGGCCCATGATCACTCTGGATGAACTGCAGAGATCTACAGCTGAGGTGGGAGACTCTGTCCATAGGACAACAATCAGTCGTATATTGCACAAATCTGGCCTTTATGGAAGAGTGGCAAGAAGAAAGCAATTTCTTAAAGATATCCATAAAAAGTGTTGTTTAAAGTTTGCCACAAGCCACCTGGGAGACACACCAAACATGTGGAAGAAGGTGCTCTGGTCAGATGAAACCAAAATGGAACCTTTTGGCAACAATGCAAAATGTTATGTTTGGCGTAAAAGCAACACAGCTCATCACCCTGAACACACCATCCCCACTGTCAAACATGGTGGTGGCAGCATCATTGTTTGGGCCTGCTTTTCTTCAGCAGGGACAGGGAAGATGGTTAAAATTGATGGGAAGATGGATGGAGCCAAATACAGGACCATTCTGGAAGAATGAACCTGATGGAGTCTGCAAAAGACCTGAGACTGGGACGGAGATTTGTCTTCCAACAAGACAATGATCCAAAACATAAAGCAAAATCTACAATGGAATGGTTCAAAAATAGACATATCCAGGTGTTAGAATGGCCAAGTCAAAGTCCAGACCTGAATCCAATCGAGAATCTGTGGAAAGAACTGAAAACTGCTGTTCTCAAATGCTCTCCATCCAACCTCACTGAGCTCGAGCTGTTTTGCAAGGAGGAATGGGAAAAAATGTCAGTCTCTCGATGTGCAAAACTGATAGAGACATACCCCAAGCGACTTACAGCTGTAATCACAGCAAAAGGTGGCGCTACAAAGTATTAACTTAAGGTGGCTGAATAATTTTGCACGCCCAATTTTTCAGTTTTTGATTTGTTAAAAAAGTTTGAAATATCCAATAAATGTCTTTCCACTTCATGATTGTGTCCCACTTGTTGTTGATTCTTCACAAAAAAATAAATACAGTTTTATATCTTTATGTTTGAAGCCTGAAATGTGGCAAAAGGTCGCAAAGTTCAAGGGGGCCGAATACTTTCGCAAGGCACTGTAACTTCTTTACATTGGTTGATGAGGCGGAATGTGGGAGCTCAATTTAATCACGTATCATTTTACAGTGGTGTAAAGTTCATAGGTATAAAACTACAACTTTTACCACTTCTTTGTGATATCCAATTGGTAGTTACAGTCTTGTCCCATTGCTTCAACTCCACCATAGACTCAGGAAAGGCGAAGGTTGAGAGCCATGCGTCCTCCGAAACACGACGCTGATAAGCTGCACTGTTTTTTGCTCATCTAGCCCGGAAGCCAGCCAACTGGCGATCAAAGTCAGCTTGCTGCACCCGGCTGTCACATGGAGTCGTGGGATCGAACCCGGGGCTGTAGTGACGCCTCAAGCCTTAGACTGCTGTGCAGCTTGGGAGGCCCTTCATTTTTGGGGTTATCTATACTTTCTTTACTATTTATATTTTTGACAACTTTTACTTTTACTACACTACATTCCTGAAGAAAATAATGTACTTTTTCCTCCATACATTTCCCCTGACGCCCAAAAATACTTGTTACATTTCGAATGCTTAGCAGGACAGGAAATTGTCAAGTTCACACACTTTTCAAGAGAACATCAATGGTCATCCCTACGGCCTCTGATCTGGTGGACTCACTAAAAACAAATGCTTCATTTGTAAATTACGTCTGAGTGTTGGAGTGTGCCCCTGGCTTGCCGTAAATAACACAATCATGCCGCCTGGATTGCTTAATATAAGGAATGTGAAATTATTTATACTTTTACTTTTGACACTTAAAAGTATATTTTAGTAATTACATTTACTTTTGATACTTTACTTTTAGACTTTTACTCAAGTACATTTTACTGGGCGATTCTCTTGAGTCCTATTCTCTTAAGGTATCTTAGGAACTTGTTCCACCACTGATAACTTGTGACGACTAAACGTCAGTATTATGTCTAGGTTTTGGTTTGACATAGACTGTTATTCTGCCTGGTAACATCCCTGTCACATTTGCATAATGTTTCTATCTAATTGATTCATGGAACCTCTCAAACCTATGATAATGGCAGAGAATAAAATGGCAGCGATAGAAAGAGAGTAGACAATAATAGCAGACGATTGAAGTACCTGACGAGTTAAACCAGAGGGCTTTTGGCGCACTCACTTTATTCCTGTCTGTGAACCAGTCTCACTGAGAGTAAAAATCCTAACCTTTGAGGACGCTATTGCTCAGATCTCATGTCGGGATTTCATCCAGTGTTGTTTTTATGATGCTTCAAGATTACCAGGTGTCACACTGTACCGAGAGTAAACCCAGCCAACCCCAAATTGGTTCCCAGAACATTCATTAGGTTGCCCCAAAAGTTCCAATAACACCAAAAAGTGTACAGTTGTACGGATGATTATACAGTGTTTGTCTAAAACGTTCGCCTGAACACATTTTGTTCCCGCAACACATTTAGTCTGTTTCTTTAAAAGTTCCCTGAATGGTTCGTTAGGTTGTGGGAACAGTATAGGGACATCACAAGAGATGTTCCCACATTTTGTTGCAGCACTATGTTCTAAAAACATTACTGGGACATTGTGTTATTACAGTACATGGAAACCTAACAAAAAAAACCTAGGGGAATGTTTGTTACAGATGTTGTGCACATTTGAGTGAATGTTAGGAGAACATTTCAAGACTGCCAATACGCCAGCATTCCCTTCAAACAATGCAGTCAAACAACAGCCAAGCACTGGCTCATATCAGTGGAGGATAGGACTTATACAAGTTGCAACTGCAACAAGTACTGATATTGCATCACATAAAAGCACTCCAAGAAAACGCTTTCCAAGAAAACAAAACCTGAGACATTTGTGGTCTGTTTACACATATTTTTGAGGCTATTTATACAGAAGATGGGTATGAAACCTGTATAAACTGTATTTATAATTATATTTAGGTTGACTATAATTCCACTACAGAATTTCTGATACGTCTCGTGCCTTACTTTCATTTTCCTGAACAAGTAGAAGCAGGAAATGCATCACCTATGCCTCTACTGCCATTCATTCCAATTAGACTGGTTTTGGATTTTCTCCCTAACCAAGATGGCTGCCATTTTCGTCCCATTAAAGAATTTGATGGTTTATGACCGAGCCCGTCTAGTAATTCTCTATGATTTGGAGCCTCCTCTAGTGCCACTGCAGCTAAACGACGATAACTGTTCAATATGGAAGATCAATTGCTTTTGAATGAAAATAATATATGATAATAACCATTATTAAATTTGGTCATAGACGTAGCTGTTTGACATGCCCCAGAAAATATTAAACATTGATTTTTCATCTCAACTCCTCAGTATCCTATCCACAGTGGCAGTTTTATTTTAAAGCGGGTAATAGCTTACACACACACACACACACACACACACACACACACACACACACACACACACACACACACACACACACACACACACACACACACACACACACACACACACACACACACACACACACACACACACACACACACACACACACACACACACACACACCCAGCAACTGATGACTCAACACTGCACTAGGACATATCAAAATTATGTTTCTTAATCAATCATGTTACATTACTCGAATATTGCAGAGAACAGCACACATCAATGAGAGTCCCAGACTCACAGTCTCAGTATTTCCTCATCTGTCAGGGAACTGAACCAAGCCCGTCTTTTCACCTCTGAGTTTAGATGAAATATAATATAATCAGAAGTGTAATTTGATTTGGAAAGGATTGATAATGTAATTTTACATTTTTTATCTCAAGACTGAGAATTCGCTGGATAGGGAGAAAGACTGACTACAGTACATGAATCCCAAGTTCCGTCGACAGTGTCTCAATGCTCGTGTCTCAAATGGCACCCTACTCCCCACAAAGTGCACTACTTTTAACTAGAGGCCCATGGGCAGTCAATGAGATCTTATTGAGAAAGTCCTCGGACTTTAAACATGTTTTTGGAGGAGATTTCCAGCACTTTTCAAAGGGATGTCGTTAGAAAGGCGTTCTGTTATTGTCACAGCTCTCTGCCAGGTCTTGTGCTTCCTTTGTGTGTTTGTCAGAGTGTCAGAGTTTGGCTGGAGAGAGGAAGAAAATGATTGAGATATTGAGCGAGTGTTAGTGTTTAACTTAAGACAGCTATCAGCCCTCTGGTTTAACGCATCCAAAATGGTAACCTGTCGCTTAACGAAGTGTCATTCCTATATAGGGCACCTTTGACTGCTCTCTCCATTCCCCCCATCCCAAGCAGATACATTGGCAGTGTCTTCATGTTGTCAAGTTAGTTTCTCATCCCCGTCCACCATAGTAGAGAGACAGACTACGACACCCGAGGGGAAGACTTCTACAGGTCATTTGTAATAGTGCAATCAAGCTCATTCATTTAACGACTCATTTATTTTGTCGTTCGTGTCTGTTCCATTGTGAGCCCCGCTCATTCAAGTCCAACTTTGCCTGCCAAGTCTGACTCTTGCCACTGCCAATATCTGTGCAGTGCTTCCGAACACTAGTAAACGAGACGTGGCTAGAGTGAACGTGTCAACGTCGGGAAATGTCATTTTCGTTTCCACTGGGAGGTTTGTGATTCAGCACCTATCAAAGATTCATCCTCAACTTTTTATTTCGTCATATTTTCATTTTCCCCGACTCAAGATGCTTTGATCAAATGAAATAATAAATCCAGCCCGTCTGACACTCCCTGACACTGTGTCCTCGTCTGACAAGCTGGTCAATCTTGTCACAGTCTTTGTAACTTTTTGACTGCATATGTACTTTTTTAATGCCTTTATATCCCCCCCCATCTCTCTCTCTCTCTCCTTTCTCTCCCTACTTTCTCTCTCTCTCTCTCTCTCTCTCTCTCATACCTACACTCTCCCTTTTCTCTTTCCCTCTCATTCTCCCATTCTTCTCTCGGTCTGTCTGTCTGGCGAGAGAGAAGAGGAAACGGATTGAGCTATTGAGTGCTTGTTACTGTCGGTGTCTGACTTAGACAGCTATCAGCCTCTATTTAATAAATCCCCAAGTGTCTTATACTTCTTTACATCATGCTTATTGGACAGAGACAGTGACAGGAAAGAGAGGAAGAGCGATGTTTGAAGTGTATTGGATTGAGCACATGCCAACACGCATGTGGTCTGAAGGAAGCGTCACTCACCCTCCCGCCATTAACGTCCCGAAATGACATTCACTGAGAGTTTTTTCTTTCTCTTATTACACTCTCTCTCTCTCTCTCTCTCTCTCTCTCTCTCTCTCTCTCTCTCTCTCTCTCTCTCTCTCTCTCTCTCTCTCTCTCTCTCTCTCTCTCTCTCTCTCTCTCTCTCTCTCTCTCTCTGTGTGTGTGTGTGTGTGTGATAGGGGGATGTTACACAGTATGCCGGTGGTCTGAACAGATGGATTTGTGGGGAGCACCGGAAGGTAGTTGCAGAGAGAGCAGTCCTGATGTTCACGGGTAGCTGACTCAACCACTGGGGGGCCAGGTAGGGGATAGGGGGGATTGGGAGGTGGGGAGAGAGCAGGTAGTTAGAGGGGTAGCTAGTTTGGTTTTTAAATATATTTGTCTACCCATCTGACAAAATGTCTCATGGCTGTGTACAGTACATTGCCTCCCTTCCCACCTCCCTCCCGCTGCCCCTTAGCAGACTACCCAGCATGCCTCAGGAGGAAGCCAGCGCCTCCGGTTCGCTCGGTACATGGCAAACCCTCAGATCCCAATGGTCCCTGATGGCTATCGCTCACCCGTTAACACTCTCCAACCGACTACTGTGTCTGCTGTTACTGATTAGTACAGAGGCTTCCTGTGGGCGCCACGGGACACTGAGTCCAGTTATCTGAGGAGAGAGAGAGGGAGAGATGGAGAGAGAAGCAGGGAGAGAGAGAGAGGCAGAGAGAGAGAGGAAGAGAGAGAGAGGAAGAGAGAGAGGCAGAGAGAGAGGGAGAGGGAGAGGGAGAGGGAGAGGGAGAGGGAGAGGGAGAGGGAGAGGGAGAGGGAGAGGGAGAGGGAGAGGGAGAGGGAGGGAGAGAGAGAGAGATTCAGGGGGAGGGAGAGGGAGAGGGAGAGAGATGCAGAGGGAGAGAGAGGGAAAGGGAGAGGCAGACGGAGGGAGGGAGGGAGAGAGAGAGAGAGGACATAATGATGTCAGGGGAGCTCAACTTAACCTCCAAGCCCCTCTCCTCTTTCCCACGAGCCTTAGAAGAACCCATCTCGCTCGCTCCCCCAAAATCTACTCCCTCCTTCCCTCCCCTCCATCGTTTGATTGCTGAATTAATGAGAGTGCAGGAGAGTGTGAAAAGTAGAAAAGATGACTAGCGGCCAGGCGGAAAGATCCGGGAGCTTTCCTTCGCTCTGATCACATATGGACATTTTGGATGACAAGTTGAAAAGGGAAAAGCGTTGGTGGGAATAGGGGATAAAGGAGTCCTTTATTTAGTCATAGACTTGGAGCAAGGCTACGGAATTGCAACATTTGTGTTCATCATGAATGTAAAGAATCATCCAAAATTGTACGCTTTGAATTGAGAAATGATATTTCTTAATGCTTGTCGTCTTTCTCCGTTTTTTTCCCCCACACCATAATGCCATGTCCTATATTACGCTACCTCATCCAATCAATATCATAATTGTTGGGATACGCCACTGTTCTGATATTGCTCTGATAATTGAATCATAAGTTGCGCTGCAATCAAAAAAACATTAGCGGCAGCGAGGCGGCTTCAAATGGCTCTTCCCAATGAGAATGGGGAGACGCTCAGTCACGAAGGCCTGCTCCAGATCCTTACTCACAGCTCACTGCCTTTGAGTGTTAAGCAACGGTGCATCGTATAATTATGTACATTGGAGGAAATGAACTACTGTAATAGTTGAGAGTACAATGACATCGCGTCATGGCAATGCTGAAAATGGCTATGCAAATCATGTTCACGAATCACACTTCTCAAGATTCCCGAACTTCCGCTCGAAGTATCGTCTTGGAAATGTTGTCAGTGAGAGAGGGAGGGAGAGAGAGGATGGGAAATAACAGGAATACTCTATATACGAGTGTTTCATGTTTGAGGGTCCTGGGGGGGGGGAAATGATGCAGACAACAGTGAATTAAAGAGGAAGCTGTACAACAGCCTTAAATAAACCAGATATTTCCATACACTTTAAAAAAATGTCTTTCATTTTTTATTTTGATCTTGTGTTTGTGGTTCAGTTTTCAAAGGCTCAGCTCGCCTGAAGTATCCTTCTCTCCGTTTCCCCGCCATCTTCAAGTCATCTTGTCTTTTCAATCACTCTTCCTGTCTTAACATCAGCGTCATTCATTTCACTCACTCACCTCATCTGTGGCATGAAGACTTCTCTCGAGCTCTCTGACACGTTCCACACTCTCAGTTGAGCATACTCTGTTATCTCACTCTCTCTCCCCAGTCTGGCAAGACTCACCTGTAACTGTACGTGGAGGGAAAGCCACTAGCACAAATTTTCAATACCAACACAATTATACATGACTTCCGTGCATCCACTTTCTATGCGGGGGCTCTAATGGTAGATTTTCACCCACATGTTATTCAAACAGCTTCCAGGAGATTGGAGTAATACACTATGCTAATTAAGAGGTCACTGGGAAACGCCTCCCAAATGGCACCCTAATCCCTTTATAGGCCACTACATTTGACCAGATCCTATGGGCCCTAGTCAAAAAGTAGTGCACTATAGGGAATAGGGTGCCATGTGGGACGCAAACTGTGTTTGGAAATCCATTACAGCCATCTATTCACTTAATCTTAATAGCCTGATGGACGTTTACCTCTACGACATGCTCTAGTAGCCCCGCACGACCACCCACCCGTTTCTGCCCTGTACACTTTCATCCATTTCTCAGTCTGTCTTTCTGTTGTTTCCGCCTGTCCTTTTCTGAGTGTCTGTAGCTGAGATTGGTGCAGGTTAGGTGGACTTGGTTGGTTATACAAGGGGTTTTTGGGGGGTGATGCAGGGAGAAGGTGGATGCCGAATTAAGGAACAAGGCTTATCACGAGAGTTGAGGTTTGAGCTCCGACAAGCATTCTGCTCAGCGAGCTATGACACCCACGGTCTCAGATTGTTTCTGAAATCGTTGTTTTAGTTAGAAATCCTCTTTCTTTGTGATTCGAGGTGGAATGAGCCAAGTAATGACTCGACACGATCAACCGACTCGACACAATCAAAAAGAAGTACCGGAGAGTCATGGACGTCGTAGAAATAGAGAATAATGGCAACGACACGTGTAAAGTCCCCCCTGTTCAGATTGCTTCATAAAAACTGAGGTCTGACCGTTAGTACACTTTAGTTGAACTTGACTCGGAAGTCTGCTGGCGTTACATGGCTCACATGGCATATCGCTCCCACTGTCAGGCTACCATAAACCATGGACCTGGAATCCCACAGTACCAAGACACCTGGACTATGGCATAATGTTTACTGCATTACAACACGGACAAAGATTCTTGTCGGATAGGGCAGAGTCAACCAGGACAACAACTGGGTACAATGTCATGGAAACAGAACACACATAACCAAGATTCAAAAACATATCGTTTATTACAATGTTATAAATAGGTAATAGATGAAATGACGCAAGCAATGGTAGGTGTTGAAGGCTGTACCAAAGATGTCGTCGGTTGCACAAGGAGCTTGCTGAAAGTAGCTAAGTAGCGGCTGAGTAAAATACACACCCGTCTAGTTACAAGGATATCACACACTTGATATGCGTTCTTAGGTAAGGCAGTGCAAACAGCGAGAAGCCACACAAGGCTGCAACAGTTAGTTCAATAGAAATGTCCGCCTTCCCTTTTAATCAGATAGATATCAACCATACAAACAATCATATAGGTTGCACTGTACCTTGTTGGGCTTCAATCTGCCACATCAAGACACAACCAATGACTATGTCTTACTTGAATATAGCTTACCAATGGTCATCAACGATACAATTAAACACCTGACCGCAACTGGAGTGGCAGCTTGGCGTCCAGCAGATAGAAAAGACTGAAGACTTGGACCAGTAGAAGGGGAAGTCCACCCCGTAACACACGGTCTATGTTTAATGTATAACTAGGTCTTGTCTTTAAAAGCTCACTCACATCCAGGCCTGAAATATGATTTACACCTCTTTAAACCCCCCCCCCCCCCCCCCACCATTCATTTGTCAACCACGGAATGCTCTGTCAACTCCACCATATTGTATTTAAGTGATTGTCAGCATATTACGGGGATGACAGGAAGTCAATAGCTCCTTCTGTAAATGGTGACAAATGCAGGTTCCTCTCGGCTCTGACACCCTGACGTAAAAAAAGCTCTCACACAAAAAAAGCTCTCACACATTGTGTATCTCTCTCTCTCTCTCTCTCTCTCTCTCTCTCTCTCTCTCTCTCTCTCTCTCTCTCTCTCTCTCTCTCTCTCTCTCTCTCTCTCTCTCTCTCTCTCTCTCTCTCTCTCTCTCTCTTCCCTCTCTCTCTCCCTCTTCCTCTCTCTCTCTCTCTCTCTCTCTCTCTCCCTCTCTCCCTCTCTCTTTATAATAAACAATTACAGAGCACCTCATACTGTAAGAATCCATTAATATTTTAATGAATGAGATACAATTCCAATCATACAAAACAAGGTGGTGGATAATGGGAAACCGTATCTGGGCCATTCCCTTTCGAGTTCACACAAAGGGGACCTTCTGTTTATTATGAGGTAGCAAGTCTACATTGATTGCCCTCACCAAAATATTATTACATGCTTCATCCACTGTCTCTAAGTTGTTTGAGTTGAAAAGGTAAGTGGTTATGTCCTCAAGCCCTTCCTATGTAGCGGAGTTTTAAGTGACCACACCTTCCTGAGACCTCAAAAGTTGCACTGGCTCCCGAACCAATACAGAGCTTTTAGCTCAGTGGGCTAAGGTGCTCCTTTGGTGCACAGGGGACCTCGGTTCAAGACCCTGAATCACACATCAGTCAATGTTGTTCAAGGGGCAAGAGTCAAACTGGTCTGTGGTTACTGTGTGTGTTTATTGCCACTTCCTTGTGCATTTATAAGTATCTTCTCATCGTAACATTTAAGGACTTGGCGTTTAGAGTGGTGGTCTTTCTGTAAGTCAGTGTATAAAATCCAAAGGTCAAGTTAGGTCCTTTTGTGTCCAAGTCCAAGGTTAGTTTATCTCAAAGGATATATATCCTCTGTTGGTTTATTTCTACCACAGACCCCTCAATGGTGGATCTCTAGTCTAAAAACCCAAGTAATTATGTGGGAGAGAGAAAAGGAGGGGTCCCCTTGTTATACAAGGGACTGTTGTATTCATCTCCTCATTTTGCTCAAATGTCAACACCAGCCACAGTGGTTGGGGCACCACCAGGGCCCTGTTCTGGGAGAGTGGCCAGGGAGAAGGCACCTGACCTGGGTGCAAATGAAGATCTTTCGCCTCTTTCAATCTTATCAGTGTGACTGATAAGTTAACCAGCAGCCAGCCAGCCACACTGCCTTATTGAAGCACAGTGAAAGAGAACAGGGGTTAGCACACAACTGTTTCCCATGTCTCTTGCTCTCGTGTCTAGTTGTCACGTCGTTTGTAATAATGATGGGCGGACTAAGGCGCAGCGTACCAGGCGTTCCACATCATTTGAATGAATAAAGTGAAACTGAAGCAAATACAAAACAATAAAGAATAAACAAACCGTGACGACATAAACACTATCCCATAAACCACAGGTGGAAAAAATGCTACTTAAGTATGATCCCCAATTAGAGACAACGATAACCAGCTGCCTCTAATTGGAAATAAACCTAGAACCCCACATAGAAAATCTAAACTAGAACGACCCCTAGTCACGCCCTGACCTACTCTACCATAGAAAATAAATGCTCTCTATGGTCAGGACGTGACACGAGTTTCATTTGTTTGATGTGCCTCTGTTTTCAACTTCTCTCTGAAAGGGCAAAGGTCACCTCAATAGCTGGAACGTGTTTTCAAATGGCTTGTTTGAAAACACAGTTGTTATCCGCTATCACAGGCTGTTCTCTTTCTAGAGTGGCAGGTTGTCGTACCGTTTATTAAACCTAGAACCATGTCTCTTCGCCGCCGACGAGCTCCAGACTGTAGACGGTGCAGCAGTAGACTGGGGCTCAGGAAACAGAGCAGTAGTTCATTGACAACCAGGAGGCAGAGAGGAGAGAAAGCTGCTCAAAATCATAGTCCTCACTGATGTTGACTGGCTCCGACGGAAGAAAGAATTGGATCAGGTAAAGGGGGGCAGAGAGAGGGAGAGAGATAAAGAGAGAGAGGGAGAGAGATAAAGAGAGAGAGGGAGAGAGATAAAGAGAGAGAGGGAGAGAGAAAGAGAGAGAGAGAGAGGTGAAAAAGGGGTCTCCCTGCTTCAACGAGCTAACTCGGTGTTCGCCACAGGGATAAAAGAGGACAAAGACCACTAGGGCCTCTCAAACCTCATTAAACACACAGTGGCACACAGCACACACACACACACACACACACACACACACACACACACACACACACACACACACACACACACACACACACACACACACACACACACACACACACACACACACACACACACACACACACACACACACACACACACACACACACACACACACACACACACACGTCTGAATCCCAAAGCTAAAGATGTCTCTGACCTCTTGAAGGTATTACACAGCCGTCCGAATGCCTCTCGAGAACCTTACGCTTCGCTTGTCATGGAGATGGAGAGTGTGTTTGATATGGACAGCTGTGGTTGACACTGGGCATTACGCCATGAAACGGTGTAATCGCTGTGGCAACTTGATGAAATTGTGCCGATTTTAGATAAAAGACCAAGGTGTTGTGATCCAGTAAGCCCTTCGGGGGACATCTCGCTGCCTTTGAGGTCCAGGATGGCAGAGCTGTCCCCATCAGAAAGTAGGAGCTAGATTCAATCAGCAACGTGATCGGTCATGACGTCGTCGTCTCTGACGTTTAACCCTAGCTACATAATTGTGTTGATGAGGCAGCAGAACAGAGACAGAGACTGCGGCTACTCATTTCTGCCTACTCTGGGATGGAGGCTAGGTCATGATTAAGTAGGACAATGACTTCTGACTTTTGACCTACAGAGCTATTTCCGTGTTTCAAATGGATGACTTTATAGTAGAAAGGTGTAGGTTTTTAGTGCTTGTTAGGGTGTCAGCATGAATCTAACAACACTTTCTAGGAAAAAGCAGCGTCCATGGAAGGACATCTGGATGAAAATAAATGTATGTGTTTGCATATGTTCCTAAAGGAGAACAGCATCACGGCCAAGACTTGAGACAACGTGAACGACTTAATAAGGTGAGATGGAGAGAAGAGATGGAAGAGAGGGAGAGAAGAGATGGAGGAGAGGGAGAGAAGAGATGGATGAGAGGGAGAGAAGAGATGGAGGAGAGGGAGAGAAGAGATGGAGGAGAGGGAGAGAAGAGAAGGAGGAGAGGGAGAGAAGAGATGGATGAGAGGGAGAGAAGAGATGGAGGAGAGGGAGAGAAGAGATGGAGGAGAGGGAGAGAAGAGATGGAAGAGAGGGAGAAGAGATGAAGATGGAAGAGAGGGAGAGAAGAGATGGAGAGAGGGAGAGGAGAGAAGAGATGGAGGAGAGGGAGAGAAGAGATGGAAGAGAGGGAGAGAAGAGATGGAAGAGAGGGAGAGAAGAGATGGAGGAGAGGGAGAGAAGAGATGGAGGAAGAGAGTGAGAGAAGAGATGGAGGAGAGGGAGAGAAGAGATGGAGGAGAGGGAGAGAAGAGATGGAGGAGAGGGAGAGAAGAGATGGAGGAAGAGAGTGAGAGAAGAGATGGAGGAAGAGAGTGAGAGAAGAGATGGAGGAAGAGAGTGAGAGAAGAGATGGAGGAGAGGGAGAGAAGAGATGGAGGAGAGGGAGAGAAGAGATGGAAGAGAGGGAGAGAAGAGATGGAAGAGAGGGAGAGAAGAGATGGAAGAGAGGGAGAGAAGAGATGGAGGAGAGGGAGAGAAGAGATGGAAGAGAGGGAGAGAAGAGATGGAAGAGAGGGAGAGAAGAGATGGAAGAGAGGGAGAGAAGAGATGGAGGAGAGGGAGAGAAGACATGGAGGAGAGGTTGAGAAGAGATGGAAGAGAGGGAGAGAAGAGATGGAGGAAGAGAGTGAGAGAAGAGATGGAGGAGAGGGAGAGAAGAGATGGAGGAGAGGGAGAGAAGAGATGGAAGACAGGGAAGGAAGAGATGGAGGAGAGGGAGAGAAGAGATGGAGGAAGAGAGTGAGAGAAGAGATGGAGGAGAGGGAGAGAAGAGATGGAAGACAGGGAGAGAAGAGATGGAAGACAGGGAGAGAAGAGATGGAGGAGAGGGAGAGAAGAGATGGAAGAGAGGGAGAGAAGAGATGGAAGACAGGGAGAGAAGAGATGGAAGACAGGGAGAGAAGAGATGGAGGAGAGGGAGAGAAGAGATGGAGGAGAGGGAGAGAAGAGATGAAAGACACGGAGAGAAGAGATGGAGGAGAGGGAGAGAAGAGATGGAAGACAGGGAGAGAAGAGATGGAAGACAGGGAGAGAAGAGATGGAGGAGAGGGAGAGAAGAGATCGAGAGAGGGAGAGAAGAGATGGAAGACAGGGAGAGAAGAGATGGAAGACAGGGAGAGAAGAGATGGAGGAGAGGGAGAGAAGAGATCGAGAGAGGGAGAGAAGAGAGAGGGAGAGTGGCAGAGGGAAAGACTAATATGGCAG